>NW_003556658.1:0-1362 GCF_000090795.2 Amphimedon queenslandica
TAGTGTATAAAATGGCCTAATATATACTATATCCCAGTTGAGTTTGGGACAAGAAAAACTGAAATAACTTTTTATAGGAAAGTGAGATAAGGATGAAACTTTCACAGGTTCTTAGTCGCCGAAGTCCATCAAAATCTGTGAAACCTTGGGTCTCTCAACCCTTGGGAACCTTGAGAACCGGGTTCTCCCTATAAACCCAATGGCATACCAAAGCTAACCACAATGACGTTTCATGATGTCATAGTTTACATAAGCACATGTGGTCGAGCGCCCAAACTGATAATTCTTCTTTTAAAAAGCTAATAGAGCAAGATTTTCTGATAATGATGGCCTTTATGAAGACTAGTTGACTCCAGCAGCTATTGTACTGCTTATCAGCAGCAGCAAGACTGTTTTAAAGTAAAACAACACAGGCGCCATTCCTCTATGAATATCATTATAATGCGTCATTTTGTGACGTAGCTACATTTTTCAAATTCCACGCAGCTGCTTTCCACTTCCGTCCCAAACTGAACTGGGATATAGTATAGCAAAGGCATAAAATATTATAATGTGTATCATACTGAACTGTACTCTTAGTACTATTTTTTATCTACAATGTACATTATCTTATAAATGAGACAAACAAGCGTAACAGGGTAAAAAATATTCCTATAATTGATTTCACCACCTTGCAAGTACAACTTGGTCATTACTAAGACTTATAGAGGTTCTCTCTACCTTATAATGCTTTCAGAGAAGTCTTTAGACAGTATCTCTATGCTCTCTTGCTGTTAGAAAGCTCTTAACTTTGACCCATGTGTAAGCCGCCATTTTGTTTGCCGTAACCACACCCACTCACGTAAAGGAGCGTGGGCGGGTGGTTGCTAAGGCTTGTTATTTCTCCAATACAACATGTATAGAAGAAATGTAAGTGTGGACATACAAATAAATATATATATATATATATATATATATATATATATATATATACATAGCGCGACGGTGAATTCAATTATAGGAACGACCTGGGGGCTTCGCCCCCAGGTCGTTAAAAAAAGAATGTTATAATAATAGCAAACTACATTTAAACATACACGCATATACATACACGTACCATATATAGCAGGTAATTTTGGAGGGAAAAAAATTTTGGAGAATTGCTAAAATGTTGGTGATTAGCAGGTCTTAATTTAGTAAATTTGTGGCCATGTGCCATTGAGCATGTGCATTGCTAAAATGTTGGTGATTAGCAGGTCTTAATTTAGTAAATTTGTGGCCATGTGCCATTGAGCATGTGCATATGGCTCAAAATCGCATCTTCTTTTTAATTTGGGAAATGGCTATCAAGATGCTAATTTGCAAAAATTTACACCCTCCAGA
>NW_003556659.1:0-1362 GCF_000090795.2 Amphimedon queenslandica
ATTAGAGAAAAAGGAAGGGAAATAAAACTGATAACAATTAGAAGACACGGGTGTATAAAAACTACTATTCATTACTAACTTACACATACCTTTCCATAAGGTATTGAGTGCTGCTTGAGAAGTGATGGCGATATTATCGACATTTTATGTCTGAGGAAGCTCGAGCACTCGTCCAGGCTATCCGGGAACAGGTTCCCAGCTAATCTCTCCAATCTCTCCCCATGTGAAGGAGGAATGGCATACCTGTACAAACACAAGGGCACATGAGGTAAGCATACTTATTGTAAGACCATTATCTCTTTTGATAGGAAATACTGATAACCACTAGAAGCAGCTAGTGTACATGTACAATTAAACTGTGTAAATACAGAGATTAATCTGGCATGTAATACTGGTATTGCATTTCTCCTTTTTCTCTATAATAATCTTAATCAATCAGTCACTGAAATGCAATATGTACACGTATTCTCTCTTTGTCTCTCTCTCTCTGTCTCTCCCTCCCTCCCTCCCTCCTCCTCCCTCCCTCTCTCTCCCCCTCCCTCTACCCTCCCTCTCTCTCTACCATCACACAAATACCATTGCTTTGGCTCCCCAAAATGAAGGTAATTAATACTATACAGGTCCATGTCCTCCGTGTGCCAAGCGAAAGAGGTCTTCCACATTCCAAAGTACAAGTAAGCCGTATTAACGCCAGGAATACTCACACCATACTCTTGTGCTACGGTATCCAGTATGGTCCCAAGGTGATTGATGTTCCATTCGTTGACGCCCGAATCATAGAGTGAGCCGGGTATGTCTGCCCCGTATATGGGTTGATTGAACGTGACGTTTTTCCAGTATTTCCGCTCCAGCTCCTCATTGTCTTTGGCTTTCGGTGTCTTGTATCTGAGAGGAGAGAGGGGGAGGGAGAGAGAGAGGGGGGGAGAGAGAGAGAGGGAGAGAGAGAGAGGGAGAGAGAGAGAGGGAGAGAGAGAGAGGGAGAGAGAGAGAGGGAGAGAGAGAGAGGGAGAGAGAGAGAGGGAGAGAGAGAGAGGGAGGGAGGGAGAGAGAGAGGGGGGAGAGAGAGGGGGGAGAGAGAGAAAGAGAGAGGGAGGGAGAGAGAGAGAAAGAGAGGGGGAGGGAGAGATTATGTATTTAAAACATAAAAGATGGGGAAAGAGAAAAAATAAAATGTGAGCGGGCATACACTTACACATACCTACATGTACACAAAGTACGTTTAAGTTAACTAAACTCTTAATAAAAATGTCAAAAATGGACAGATAAATAATAGAACATAATAGTATACAGTACATGTACATGCATAGCAATAGTATTATACTGAATGCTGTTTGCTAAATATCGTGTGTAAATATTATATAC
>NW_003556660.1:0-1362 GCF_000090795.2 Amphimedon queenslandica
AAACAATGGGAGAGAAAACTCATCAATTAATGTACACAATGTGCATTATACATGTACATGTACTCATGTAATATTGTACATGTTATTCTATACATTAGTCTCTACATGATATGCATGTATTACCCAATGTCTATCCCTGGGTTGGTGTGTGGTGAGCGTGTACGGTACTTGATGCCATAAAACACTGTCTCTCTCACTATCACACCTACTCCTGGCTCATGTATTGGTCTGAGTTTAATGCTACTACAGTATTCACTAGACAATGGGATCATCTTATTACATTGTCATACAAGCATACTAGAGGCATAGCTTGTTCAGAATATGATTATTAGCAGTCTAAGTGTATTTTTAATTTACTATAATCACTTACATTATGTACATATTTTGAGCATTAAAACATGCTTTTCACATTATTTATCTTTAAATAAAATGTATGGTACAAGGCTATAAGCCACTATACACCATTATCACTCCACATACAGTATATGTACATGTACATGTAGATGCATTATTACCATAGAAGTGGAATATTTTACTGCCTGTATTATTTCATTTTAAAATTTTTACTTGTATCTAATTTTATGGTTTACATGAGAGCTACATAAATAACAAAAAACTAACTGGTTATAAATTTTACTATTTTCTTTTATGGTAAAATTAAAGTCAATTAAAATGTTCCACTTGTACAGCATACTCTTGATAATACACATTAAAGTTGTCTACAGTGTGTACTGTGAATACATGTATGTAAACCCTACTCTCACTCCACCAGACATGGGGTAATAGTAATAGATAATAGTAATAGTAATAGTAAAGATTACATGTTTTGAAGTAATTGTAATAGTAATAGTAATGGAGGAATCAAAAAACCAAGTAATAGTAATTGTAATAGTAGGAGACAGTTAAGTAATAGTAATATAATAGTAATTGTACATATTGTAATACATTATTGTACAAATGATTAATGCACTCCACTGTGCATTAATCATTATTACAAGTAGCAGCCAAAGATCATATTCTGAACTAGGCTTAGCTATTGCCCCCTACCTCTCCAGTTCTTTCTGTTTTGCTTCGACTTGTTCTCTTAGTTGTCTAGCTAGATCAGCCCTTGCTCTAGAGGCTATGGTTTGGGTGCAGAGTGAGGTGTTCTGGTTAAAGTATTTCTGATATTTCTCCTCGTTCCCATCTCGTGGGTATATCCTCCTATAGCCTCCACAGTGAGTCTCTTCGTATTTTTCAAACTGAGCTTCATATTTCAGTCTAATGTCTCTTTCTTGACTGAAGGAGGGAAGAGTGAGAGATAAAAAGTAGATTAATTTTAGAAGGTAAAATTAGTAATAATTTGGGATAACTTAATCACCT
>NW_003556661.1:0-1362 GCF_000090795.2 Amphimedon queenslandica
ATGTTATATCAGGATTACTATCAAGGCACTGTTGAGCTACAGCACTCATGGTGTCGTCCTCTATTGATCCTCTCTCTTTAATTCCAGTAATGATATCTTGTGTCATGTTAGGAAGACAACAGGCAAACTGTTCCCAAGTGCCAGCAGTAAACTTTGAGCTACTCAATAGCTCAACCAACTCATCTTTTGTTGGCTTATCTAATCAGTGATACATTGTAACTACATAGTAGTGAGAGATTTGCCTTACCTGTAAGAGTGGGTCCGGGATTAAGTTCCACATCTCCTGATATGAAGAGGAGGATAAGAAGACAAAAAATAGACAAAGCAAGTCTAGGGGTCTTCCCTTGTGCAGTATTACTACCACTACCGGCAGCTCCATTAGTTCCACAGGAATTATTGTTACCAGTAGATCTAGAACTGGGTTGTGTCCATTGGTGGGTACAGTTCCAGGATCCTATTCTAGCTCTCCACTGACACAAATCAATCATGCCTTTGAAAAACAATAAAAAGGAGAGCTCTTCACAATGCAAAGAGAAGCAGATGAGCAATAGGTGGTTGTGTGTAGGAGTAGATAATGTCTGATATGCACAGCTGTTATAGCAAGTGGTGATAATATATATCATTTATATCATCTATACTCCACTACTGATGCCATTTTTGGTCAAAATAAAGGTGCAGATACTTGAAAAACATGTTTTGCATGTAGATTAATAATCATTTTGACTGTTTTGGTTAGAAAGAGATAAACAATTACCAAATATTGAATTGTTCTATTCTGATGCTGAAGGACTTGATTGTCTCTCCTCCTCAGAAGGAGCACTTTCATCAGAGAACTCTTCCTCTTCCTCCATCTCCTCCTCCTCTCCTTCACCTTTATCAGAACCACCTCCTAAAGAATAAAATAAAATAATAATAAATATAATAGTCATCTAGTAGTAGGAAGATGACAAATGTACTGGCATTCAAAATCCATTAGTTTTTGTGAACATTCAAAAGCTATAAAGTCAAAGTGTCATCTCTATTTTCAAACCATTTGATTCAAACATTCATTCATTTTGAGTAGCAGAATAATTTTGAATTTGTTCCATTCTTAACTAATGCAGTAGATCTACATGTACATTCTTAGTAGTAACAATCAAATATTAGTTATTATTTCATTAATTCCATTTACTTTTACGTGGAGGAGGAGAGACAGAGGGAGACCTTCTCTTGTGCTTCTTGTCTTTTTTAGATTTCTTACTACTCCTCCTCCTCTCTGGGCTAGGACTGTAGGAATAATCCCTCCCTCTGTCTTTACGTCTGAAATAATAAAAAATAAATAAGTAAAAATAATAAATAATAAAGCATTTATTCAACCTTGAT
>NW_003556662.1:0-1362 GCF_000090795.2 Amphimedon queenslandica
TCAATTATAAATTGATCAGGGCACCTCTCTCGGCACACACCATCATTCAAAACATTCTTACAAGCCTAGAGCATATGATGCAAAAATATTAACATACAAGTATTTATCACATACCCTACATTGATCATTATTACCACCTCCACTGCAACCAGCAACACACTGTGGATCGCAACATTGTATGTTTGGACCATTTCTGGAACAACGACCGTTGTTGCAATTACAATTAAATGATACTACATTGATGTATTAATTAGATAAAGTAAAATGTTAAATGTTTTTCTTCACATGTTTGGCAGCAATCAGTGTCATTACACCAGCAAAACCCTGAGCTGCATCCTAATGCATTACAGTCAATTATATCTAAGTGATAACTTTAATAACAAGAATAATTCAACAAAAATTATTTTACCTAAATTTCTGCAACCTTCTGTCCCACTGAATCGATGACCATTGACAGGAAAAGGGGCAATATCAGTCCAATTAATTGATCTTGTATTACACAAGTAAGAATTAAGACTAGATCTAGAGCTAACTAGAATCACATCTCCTCGACTGATCTCAGTTAAGTTTGGCATGTAAAGAGTTTTTATCCTTCCAGACACTAGTAAGCTATAACGTCCAGAACGTAAATTCCCCCCACGTATGAGTCTCAGGTTAGGCAGAGACAGCCTTTCAATGGATGGTATGTTGTTCAGTTCAAGATAGCCACTGATCTCTTTCACATAATAAAGAAATGAGAAATTAGCCTCGACTAGAGGCTGGTTACCATCAACAAGACCAAAGCCTGTTCTAATAACTATATTGTCTTCAATGTACCGACAGCCACAAAACTGTTCATAAGCATCTTGAAGAATACTGGATACAGTTCCTCCTTGACTTTGAGATACTCTGTTAGTGCTGTGACCTAAACAGATGGTCTCTGCATGTAAAATTAATAGTTTGGTTTAATATAAATAGTCTACTCGACTCTCTTGCTTACCTCCTTTATCAGGGCAATCAGGTACAACTTGACTATTTGATGAAAAGACTATGAAGCTCAACAGGTAGTAAAAAATCAGCATGATGTAGGTTAAAGGCAGCTGATGTTTGTTTCTGGCAGTGGGAGTTCTACTCTCCCTTACGTTACATGCATGGTTGGTAATCATAACAATCATAACATGGCAATCATAATCAAAACATTAATGGCAATCATAACAATGGTAACTTTGTTGCAGCATAACGTAGATAGAGCACTCTATTATTTATGATCATGACATGAATATTATCTATGATAATTTAAGAATGTCTATCATAATAATTATGATCATGAAGAATAAAGCTGACTAGCCCATCTGCATTAGTGTCATCAATGTTATTTTAGGT
>NW_003556663.1:0-1362 GCF_000090795.2 Amphimedon queenslandica
AAACATACTCCTATCATTACACAAATGACAGGTTGCCCCAGAATCCACAATCCAGCTCCCAGCCTCATCAGAATCTGTTGCTGCAGACAGCACTTGACATGTGACTAGGCCAACACTATCGTCTGAATCACTCTCCTTTACTCTAGTTTTAGTTGAGTGTGCATGTTGACCAGACCTCTTTGACTTCCACTTTTTATCGAGCTTAAATGACTGCTCTGAGGATCTTGATTTAGAATGCTCAAATGATGACGATCTGGATTCGAATGATGATCTAGACCGTTCAGGACAATTTCTCTGAATATGACCCAGCTTCTGACAGTTGTAGCATTTAGGTCCTCTTGATCGTGATCTGTTCTTAGCAGTGTATGCTCCATCACTCTGTGACTCATCTCGTTCTTTATGCTTCCTCTCTTCATGAAGCAGTTTCTCAATTACTACGTCCATCTCTGGAACTGTAGCGCTCGCCTCTAACGCTGTCACCAAGGTAGTGTAAGAATGTGGCAAGCTAGCAAGTAGAAAGACAACCTTGTCATCATCCTCAACTGCATCACCGACAACCGAGAGCTCGTGAAAGGTCTCCATCATCGTTTTAATATGCTCTTGTACCGACTCACTATCGTTCAGCTTCAGCGAGTGCAGCTTCCTTCTCAGATTTAGTCGATTGACCCAGGACTTCTTCTGAAACTGTTCCTTCAGCTTGTTCCACACTATGACTGGATCATCAGGATCTGCACCAACAAGATACAGCAACGATGGATCCACTGAGAGAACTATAGTAGCTAACGCTTTGTCCTTCCTTGCTGCGTAGCGTTCTCGCTCCTTCTCTCCAGCAGTACGAGTAGGTCCTGCTTCTGTTCCATCCACTATGTTCCACACTCCTTCTTTCTTGAGTGTCATAGCACACTGTACCTTCCATGTCGCATAGTTGGACCCTCCTTTAAGAGGAACGATGGATACTGCCTGCTTCACTGACTCCGCCATCACTGCAACGTGTCTGGGCTCATAACCTGTTAAGTTTCTATACAATTAGGCAGAGGTATAGTACCTGTAAAGATTCTTAGTTAAAGAAATACAATTAGGCAGAGGTATAGTACCTGTAAAGATTCTTAGTTAAAGAAATACAATTAGGCAGAGTGCGAGATAAATGAAAAAACATGACTTATATATTACAACATAGATTAATCAATTGTTCACACTACACATATGCACAATCAAAAGTTCACACATTATTACATAATAGTCAGACTGTTAGGAGTGTAACATCTTAACATAACAAAGTACACTTTAAAATGTGTTTGAGTGTAAAGTATAGTTAAACTATTTGCATTATCAATTGGAAGTTGACCGGTATCTGCTGTGACT
>NW_003556664.1:0-1361 GCF_000090795.2 Amphimedon queenslandica
ATGTACTATTGTGTAAATAATAGACTCAATACAAGAAGACTAATCTTTTTTCATTATAAAAGCTGATCTTATCATTTATAGGAGAAACTGATACATTATTTAATGTACAAGGATCAGGATTAGTAGCTGATAAAGTAATATTAGTATTATTATGAATAGTCATAAAGTTTTTAAATCCATTGACTATATAGACTCTAGATCTACTATAGAGTATTAAGTAGGTACATTATCCAGCTTATAAGGAGCTGTTCATGTTAGTAATACACTGGATCCATTAATAAAAGTATAATCCAGATCAACAACACTAGCCAATAGACCTAGGCTAAAAGGGAGATGGAAATGGCTAGTTGTGTGCTTGCAAGTAATGTTGATTCATACCGTGCATTATTATCACTGAACTCCACCTGAAAAAGATCATAAGTACTAGGTCTACAATTCACTTCAGTATTATTACTATGTTCATAAGCTATTGCTTGTAGCTTTGCTCTTACAGTCCCACCATTCCTAGTTGATGACACACTAAATCCTTTGTCCTGAACAGCTCCATCAGTAACTAGCACATTATTCGCTCTAACAGTGAGTTCACCAGCAACTGCTGCACAAGAGAAGACAACAGTATAGAGTTGAGTGTTGTATTAATAGACACTGACTGAACTGTTATATCTATTTGTATTAGCACTAATCATAAAGTATACATAATAATAGAGGTATACACCGGCACAATAAATGTACGCCAACAAAATAAGCCAGAATAGATATTCAGCATTTTGAGATAGGCCTTGACAAAAAGAAGAATCACTCTAGAGCTGATTTTTTGAATGTTTTATTTAGATCTACTCCATGACTATAATCCAGTTTGGAATCTGTCTTTGACCTGTTTGTAGTACACACAATACTAGTGGTATATTTATTTTGAGCTTATTTGTTATCATAAAGCAACAAAACAATAGTTAGATCTACAATACTTTCAATTACTCTACTAGACTATACCCAATGTGTCAGTCTTGCATTGACCCAAACTAGTGTTGGGAAAATTAATTTGGGTAAGTAAAACAATACACAAGGAAACTAAGGCTAATCAAAATTTCTGAAATTGTTAAATTCTTTTAAAAGCATTCTTATAGTGAATATTTTAAAATTAAAAATAATGTCTTACCCAATAATTTATTGACTGCTTTTTTACTTGTTAGCCTAGCTAATGTAACTCAATCACTCAATCTGTAGTCCAATAATATCAGCAATAATTTTCCTGATAATAAAGTGTACTTCTGATTGTAAGGAGTTATTTTTGTAAATTTAAGTTTCTTCGATTTCAAGAAATAGGTTTACATCAAACATAATGTAATTGCTGCAATAATTAT
>NW_003556665.1:0-1361 GCF_000090795.2 Amphimedon queenslandica
TTGTAACCGGAATCAGTTCAAACTTGCTACACAGCATAAGAACATCAATATGTATCAGAAAATGTAATAAAAATTTGGGATGATTTCAGAGCCATTTTTTGGAAAAAACCATGGGCTATAGCCTTGGGTACTTTTAGAATTTTGGCATTTTCTTAAAATGGCCGTAACTCAACAAGCGTAACAGGGTAAAAAATATTCCTATAATTGATTTCACCACCTTGCAAGTACAACTTGGTCATTATTAAGACTTATAGAGGCTCTCTCTACCTTATAATGCTTCTAGAGAAGTCTTTAGACAGTATCTCTATGCTCTCTTGCTGTTAGAAAGCTCTTAACTTTGTCCCATGTGTAAGCCGCCATTTTGTTTGCCGTGGCCACACCCACCACGTAAAGGAGCGTGGGCGGGTGGTTGCTAAGGCTTGTTATTTCTCCAATACAACGTGTATAGAAGAAATGTAAGTGTGGACATACAAATAAATAAATATATATATATAGATAGCGCGACCGTGAAATCAATTATAGGAACGACCTGGGGGCTACGCCCCCAGGTCGTTAAAAAATTGAAGTCGGAATCAGCTCAAACTTGCTATACAGCATAAGTACATCAATATGTACACAGTATAATTGGCCACACCCCCACTGACATCCCAATACTATTATTAACCTGAACTATACCATACCTTCATTATTGAAGAGAAGGTCTCACTCCTTGAGTCAGTGGTGGCCTCCTTCTTAAGTAAATCATCATTTAAACTGTTTATAAACTCAATGGATTTATCCTGTGAATGTATAATAAATAAATAAATAAATAAAATTATATTTAAATACATGTACATGGTAGAATTAATTAATAAATATAATTATAATTAATTAAATGTACAATGTTCACTCACCACTATTGCTATGATGTAGTCATTTCTAACTCTCTCAGTTAAAAAACTTGAACACAAACCAAACGGCCTGAAATTAATTATTAATAATAGTTACTTAACCAGTGGTTATATTAATAATAGTTAATTAACCTAACCTTAATAAAAAGGACAGTATATTTACTGTTAGTTCTCCTTCACAAATTCTCTTCTTTAAAAAATCAAACCCACCCAACCGGCCAAACAGGTTTATCAAGTCAACAAGACGACCCTATACAAACAAGTAAACATGTAAACAAATTAACAAACAAACAAACAAACAACCTTCATGTTGTGTTTATGAGCGTCAGGGAGTGGCCTCGCATACAGTAACTCCTCCCACTTCTCTCCCTAACAAATGAAACCAATACATTAATACATGTACATGTACTTTAATACCAATATCTATTAATATATTAATATACTGATAATACCAATACACGTATGTACATG
>NW_003556666.1:0-1361 GCF_000090795.2 Amphimedon queenslandica
CTGTGAGGATTTCTTTCCAAACCTTCCATCAGTAAAGATACTAGCATCTGTATAAATAATTTTATTAATCACATAGCATGTAGTATAGCACAATGAACTTACAACTGTTCTGAGTATAACCTAACTTATAGCAAAATGCGTATGCTACAGCAGGACTGAAATAGCTAGAAAATTGATTGCTGAAAGCAGACCATTCTCCCTCATAACAATATTCTACTCTTCCTTGTATTGATGAAGGGCTCTGGTCATTGACCAGTCTTACTTTTCCATTGGTACACAAATTCAATGATGCACACTTCAGACCAATCGTATTAATGAAAGGACTACAATATCTAAATCTGTTGGAACTACTTGAATAACATGAAAATAAAGTAGCATAAGAGCTTTGACAAGAACTGTAAGGACCAAAACTGAAGTAATCAGTTGGACCAAACTGAACTTTATATTCAATTCCTGCATGCAATAACAAAAAAATATCATAAATTAAATTTATCATTATTAGGCTCACTGGTTGGGTTAATAAATCCTAACTGCTTACAAGCCACAACAGAATGAGTGCACCCCCAGCCACGATCACACACTGCACTCCAATTCCTTGATGAGTTACAAATTTGTAGTAAGCCCAAATTCCCACTAGTTGAGCTATTATATAGACGAATGCTGTTAGGTACACAATCTAACAAGTAAAAAGGATAGAGATAGGGTAAGACTATCTAATACTGACTTGCTGAAACTTCTAAACATGTCAAAGTCAGAAATAGAAATCCTAGACCAGACCACCACATATTGCTCATAGATACTTGAGTAACAATTTAGTGGTAATGCAAACATAGTCTTATATAGCCTATATGCTGTAAGCAATGAATAATAATAATCCACTTCCTTTACGACTAAAGAATAGTGAAAGTTATTGTAGTACGTGATGTAACAAATACAGCAAACTATCTCAACAAGATGATATTGTTAATGTGTGCAGTGGCTATAGGTTACACATATATTGTTTACGCATATATTGTGCAAGCCTCTGTTGTAGAGGAAACCCCCCCGAGTTAAATTCCAAGCATGCTTTTAAACTTAATTACAGTAAACCCACGTGCACTTTGCTGTTTGAGCTGTTTCTGATCAAAATTCTCCATTTATATAAGCAACCAAAAGAAACAAAGGTAGTCTATACACTTTCCAATGTAGATTAGTAAGCAGTGTTCTCAACTATTTTCATTGTATATAAATCAAAGCATAACTATAATAATCACAGTCATGAATACAATCAAGTTATTAACTATTTAAGGTGTTGCAGGAATTCCCCAGGTGATTTCCCCTCTTAGACAACTAATCACAAAAAATCCCTTACTTCATGATTA
>NW_003556667.1:0-1361 GCF_000090795.2 Amphimedon queenslandica
ATTTGCATTTGGAGCTGGTCGCTTCTTTACAGGAAATGAAGAATTTCTTGGGTTCAGTATTGTTCAACTTCGAAGATCCTTGAATTTTTAATTGCCGCTTTCCCTTTCCTCTACCAATATACTTGCCAGATCTGCTACAATAATAGTAGTAAGTTACATAGCCTGCTGAACTACGCTCCTTTGGAGAAGAATGTAGGACAAATGAAGATCGTGAACTTGTCTCATATTGTTCTTTCCACTGCATAAACTCAGCTAACGTGGTGAATTGCTGATGAACAAGGTCAATTGCTTTGTTGTGACAAGAACATAGGTGAATGATTAATTGATCCATTGTAATAAATCTATAGAAGTAGTAATAAACATGTAAGCAATTATGTGTATGATAATGACTATAATAATCAAGTTGTAATTATTTATCCTACTTACCGTTCAGTGCAGTCCTCTGGGCACAGTATTGTTCCACTTGAATTCTCTTTATTCCCATCAGCTTCATGCTTCAACTTGATGTGTCGAGATAAGCTACATTTTTGATTATAACTCTTCAAACATATATCACATTGAAAAGAATTAGACTGAGCTTCCACCTCCACCTGGTCACTCATGGCTGCTTTATTAATAACTTCATTAACTTGATTAACTTCAATTATTACAACTAGACCACACCTCCAATGCAAACGACCTCTCCCTAATGGCTAGTTGGCTTCTAAGTTTACTCCTTGTTTGGTCATAGTCTCGTGCCCCGCCCCTTCGCTTTTGGAGGAAGGGTCTGGGACACTCAAGGCTTTTTTGTGGTCGTCCCTAAAAAACGGACCGGACCGGACCAACGGACCATGGTCGGCGACAAATCTGTTTTACGGACCCGAATGGTCCGCGACATCTCTATTTTACGGACCACTTTGCTCACTATACCGGTAATCTTACAGATGCTAAAAATTATAGCTAATGCTTAGGTCAAGATTTACTCTTGCTGAAATCCTGCTTCTCGGTTAGATATAAGCCCAAACCTTCAGATATTGGGAATTTAACAAATTTATTCATGAAGCAACTGTATACAGCCTGAGCCTGGTACTGAGTACTGAACTTGGATGTTGTGCAGTGACTAGTCTACAAATGGTTTAAATATCTCTTACTTATTTGTGTCACTGTACAGCTTAATGTGGCAAGCAAATCTTGTTCTGAATTCAGTGGAAAAACGGTTACAAATTAGATATGTAATAATAATTGCAGCTTCTTAAATTTGTCAATGACCACATGTGTTGGTACAATTATTGTGGTTGATCATTTTATGCATGAATAACTTTAAAAATTTAAGTCTATACTTGATAACATAACATGCAGTGTATGTGAAATGTATGCATGCA
>NW_003556668.1:0-1361 GCF_000090795.2 Amphimedon queenslandica
AGGATCCCCTTTCAGGCTTGCCCTATTATCTATGCTCTAGCTATACTCTCAGTCACGCCCCGTCTGTCCCTCTGTCTGTATGTCTGTCCTCGTACGTCACCCCTATTTATGCGTAGATCTAATACGGTAGATAGATACTATGCATTACCAATGCAATTTTCAATTTTTCATTGAAAGTGGGAGCGGTCACAGTAAAATAAAAATGGCAACCAACACACTGGAAGAATTCATGAGCTTTCTAGCAGCAATATAAGGCAGATACCGTCCAAAGACTTCCCCAGCAGCTACAGAAGGTTTTAAATTCAATTAATAACCTATGAAGCTCGTCTTTACTGATGCAATTGCTATTAAAACTGTGAAAGTCAATCAAGCTTTTTCTCAGTCATCTTAATATTGGATAATATTATATCTAAAGCTAAGTAAAGCATCTTTACAGACATTTATAGGCAAGAAATGTGTATGTGAAACTAGAAGACTAAAAGTTTATTAATTTTATCAGCAGCGTTAAACTTTCATCATGTAAATCATGTTTGCTATGCCTAAATCATGATGCATGCTTTGAAATCATCGGGAGTAGATTATAGATGGATAGATCCAGTGCCATAATTGCTTTGCTAGCTTAGGCTCGCCCCTTAATGTTCTACATTGCTTCTAGTATTTTGGATATCGCCCAGCACTAATGTATGTATGTACGTACGTCTTCAGTCACGCCTATTCTGGTCACACCCAACATGTGCACTACTATCTATTTAAATGTCAATGATCTAATGCGGTAGTATTCTGATGAAATATTTTCATTGATGTGCATGGGTGTGGTTGCAATGAAACAAAATGACGACTATAAAGGCTATGAAACGGGAGCAATTCTCCAGCTTACTTGCAGCAGGATAAGACTCATCTGTTATCCAGACACTTCTCTAGCAGCAAGAAAGTTAACAAAGCAGCTATATAATCATCAAGGTCTGTAATCATTGTTGAATCACAGCTTATATGATCCCTTATCCATCCGCAGAAAGAAGATGATCAAGTTGTGAGACAGTGATTACTATTTATATCTGCAGAAATTCTTAACTCATGAAGCTTGAAGAGCAAGCTCATAGTATGAAATTACCTTCCACTGATGAAAGTTCTGCAATGCTCTGCATCAGTATAGTGACATCAACATTTATTTAGTCTTAATATGTGACTACATCAATCTATATAGACATTGTACATTGCTAATCGAAAATCAAGATTTTAATCGTTTTGCTCGCCCCTCAATGGTTTACATTCGCCTAGTATATAGATCTATTTAATAAGAGATGTTATGTGAGTCTATTGTAATGTGTTTAGTGTTTAATGTTATTCATTGGTTGTTGTGA
>NW_003556669.1:0-1361 GCF_000090795.2 Amphimedon queenslandica
TAGCTCTACCATTAAACGGGCGCCATCTTGCTTTTAAATCTGTGTGAAATTGTGTCTTTCCTCCTTCATAGTTTTATACAGCAGAGGTTTGTTCATGGCTAGTCATAAAGGTGGAGGTGGTATTGGTCAGCCCCTCCACTGGTCTGAGAGGGAGAGAAGACTCTGGATACTAGTATTATTTATATGTTCAATACTTATTTATGCTGCCAGGTCCTCCCTCTCTGTATCTATAGTTGAAATGGCCTCAGAATTTGACTGGAATAAAAGAACGTGTGTAAGTGATGGGAAGAGACTCTTATTAGTAACTCCTCTTTTGGTCTTTTGGGTTTTAAATTTTAATATTTTAATTATATTGTGGGCGTGACAATCAATAATACGAATAATTATATTTTGTTGATCGTTTTTAGACTCATTTCTCCTATTGTACTTGTACCTGTACCATTATATAATATTATATTAGGTGATTGTTAAATTTTTGAATTTGGACAATTTAGCATTTTGAGGTGTACGTACATGTACATGTATTTGCTAACCGTATAAGAGGTTTTTTTAGGGTTGCAAATTTCGCGAATTTTGTGGATGGTCCATGCATGGCACACGTGGTAGAATTCGCGAAATTAAAATCTGCCAATTGGAATTTTAGCAGATTTCACAAAATATAATTCCCTAAAAAAACACTTATACGGTATTTGCCATTTAAACCATTTATGTATGGCATGTGCATGGCCACAAATTAGCCAAATAAAAAATTGATCCTACATGTACATAAGTTTAGCAGTTTACATGTAGTTCCTCCAAAATACAACACTTCTTTTGCTACATGTACTACATTTACTAACTTTTTTGCTCTCTCTCCCTCTCTCTCCCTCTCTCTCTCTCTCTCTCTCTCTCTCAGGGTATCATTCTCTCCTCATTCTTCTGGGGTTACAGTGCTACTCAGGTGATAGGAGGACAGTTAGGTGATAAATATGGTGGAGAGCTAGTACTGTGGACATCAGCACTGGTTTGGGGTGGGGCAGTTCTATCAATATCTATTGTAGCTAGTATATCCAACACTTTAGTCTTTGTAGCTCACCTCACTAATGGACTCAGTCAAGGTAAGGGAGGGAGAGGTTTTGTAAAAGTAGTTAAATAAAAGTAGTACAAATTGAACTTCATACATATTCATTTGTCTTCAGTTTTAAGAAGATGTACATGTACAACGTATTAGATGTAATTACTATTACCAAGAGTATATAATATATAAAGAGAGTATCGAACGGCCCTATAGAAGACTACTGCATGAGGGCGTATTTGCTCAAAGTCACAATCCGCATACTCCAGTATACTTACCATATCACGTGATCCACCATGTGGCAACA
>NW_003556670.1:0-1361 GCF_000090795.2 Amphimedon queenslandica
ATAGAAAAATTTTGAATTTTTGATGGCAATGACCTTTTGATTTTTTATTTTTGAAATTTTGAAAGCCAAAAAAATTAGAAATTCTCAATAACATTGAATAAAGTATTGAAAAAAAATTTTGTAAATTGTTAACAATTTTAAATGAAACATTTGCTTTGTGTAGCGTTTTTTAAAATTTAACGTTTGATAACAATTACATTTCTACATGGTAATACTTTATAATGTTACATGTATAATAGTATAATAATGTCAGATAGACTTACAAGAGGCCAGTGGGCATTGACATTTTCTTTGGTATGGAGGACATACTTAGAATGTAGTTATACTGTGCATGAATATATAATGTGATCCACCCACTCAAATTGATGTAATTATATCACTTACCTACTGGGGCAGTATCTGATTTACAGACACCTCCCACTAGGACACTATGGTCCCTTGTGGTCAGTGTCTGTATTGACATCAACTTAAATTAATATTACGTGCATTGATGAAACATCAAAATTTAATCACCTTAAAATTTTTATCCCAGTCATGAAGGTTTCTCAATCTACATGTACATGTATAGTAACTGAGTTTATGGGTATAACCAAAAACATTTTATTGATACTGCAACAGTGCAAATATCATGTACACTACACGGGTGCAACTTGTCTATGCATCCAAGCTGCACTAGTGAAGGTAGCACCTGTATAGTGTATTTATCATGTACATTGATCATGTACTTATCTCGTTTTGTGGTGCACTAGTGTAGTCATTGCACCAGTGTGGAACACAGGTAATGCTGGAGATCACTAGTGTAAAAGAAAACTTATAGCTGAGCAGTACTGTACATGTACTTGTAGTATGGTGCGTGGGCGGATCAAAGGCGCCGCCAGTGCTACAACTTCCAATAACCACATGGTAGGAAAATGTAGCACTGTGTGGAATATATAGTACTGCACAGTATAATATGTATGGGCTTTCCTGTTAACCACAAGCTTTGATAGAGGCAAATAACAGCCTCAGCTACATACACTAGACATGTAACAATAACTAGAAAGAATGTAAAACATTGAGGGGCTCCGCCTTAAGAACACACCTCCCAGTCATGCCCAGACGTACGTTCAAGTGCTTGTAAGTAAGGGCTTCGCCCAATAATAGTGATAGATGAGATCTGATCGTCTTGCGCTGGCGACCTGTATGACTTTTGAAATTTCATTTGATCCGCCCACGCACCACTACAAACCAATCAAAGCACTGTTGATTCGTAGATTACGGAAATTATTGCACTCAGGACAGTCTCGACGATAATGTAGCACTCTGCTGCGCCTCGTGCTACATTTTCCTCTCGACCGCCCCTCGTGCAATAATTTCCGTAA
>NW_003556671.1:0-1360 GCF_000090795.2 Amphimedon queenslandica
AGCACCTTTGCTGTCATCTGATGATTTTAGGTATGTATGGATGCACAGGGTTTCCATAGGATTTTGGGATAGTGCTCATGTTGCTTTTTGTTATTGCCAAAGTCCCTATACTATAGTACAGAGTATTTTGACAAAAATCACAAGGAGAGAATTCTTCATTTTTATAATTTTTCCTGATACATATGTATGTTTTTATCTTGTGTTGAAAATTTGAGCTGATTCCGATCAAAATTTGATTTTTTATAATTTTTTTAAATTTTCACCAAAAATTGGGCCAACGACTCAAGGCTATAGCCTCTGGTTTTTGACCAAATTTCATCAAAAATGGATGGAAGAGAATTCTCTATTTTTATAATTGTTTTGATACGTATACATATACATGTCCTTATATTATGTATCAACTTTGAGCTGATTCTGATCAAATTTGAATTTTTGAGGTTGCTCCAAAAAAATCCATATGTGCCGTATTGTAGTGCCTGTCAGCTCATGAAGCATGCTGTTTAGCTACTTGGCATGCTTTGTGGGAAACCCTGTGAATATTTTGTATTTATATAATTTTTTGGGCTTAATTATTTACACAACAATTTTGAATTGATTGATATTAGCAATTTTAATTTGAGAATAATTTAATTTAGTTATGTATGTTTACCAAAATAGCATAATAATAACAATACTTTCTCTCTTCATTGCTCTTATACAGGATCATTGCATTAAGAACTGAAGGTTTTCAAGTGAAGGACCTATCAGTATTAGTGGACCGAGCATTAAGTGTCTCACAGCAGAGAGCTATACACAGTACTGTCACTAAACAATACGAAAATAAAAGGTTGAGCTTAGTGGATCCTGAGCAGCAGTTCCTGGGCACTGCAAAGAAGAAGGACTCTTCTGCAACTGTTGTAGCAGGAAGTTTTAAGAGAGAAAGCTCTGTTTATGGAACTGATGTAAAACTTGATGATTTTATTTCTGTTCTTGAGAACTACTTACCAGCTGCACTGAAGGGACTATCGCTTCATTCCAGAGGAAAAATTAATTTTAAAAGAGTCGGTGGTCTGACAGAAGCTAAGAAGACACTAACTGAAACAATGCTGTGGCCTTCTAAAGTATTATTAATTGCATTCATATTAAATTATACACCAGTATTTTGTCTACTTTAACTTTATTTTACTTTTAGTATCCAAAATTATTTAAAGCTTGCCCCATAAAGCAGCATGCTGGTGTTTTGCTGTATGGAGCTCCTGGAACTGGTAAAACACTATTAGCTGAAGCACTTGCTAATGAATTCTGTCTTAATTTTGTTAGCATAAAGGTAATAATACTGAGTCACTGTTGTATGAGATTTTATTGTATAATTATTGTACTA
>NW_003556672.1:0-1360 GCF_000090795.2 Amphimedon queenslandica
CTAATATCTATGGGTGATGCAAACATTGATTTACTTCCTGTGGCAACTCAAATGAAACTGACTGTATCAGAAAAGATTATTAAAATGGAGAATTTTTTGTAGTCATTTTTAACAAAATGCATTGGGTCAAAATTTTCTACAAAGCTCTACTGAGCAAGCTAAAAAGCACACCTCATAAGCTGGCAAGCACTATACTGGGAAACCATGATCTGATATCATACTTCTGTCTACATGTGTACAATGCATGTATGTGTCATCATGCAATTTCAAGTATCTACTGAGAAAAATTATTTGGGAGCATTTTCTTTGTGTCCATATTTAAATTTAAATTTGTAATTGTAATTACAAAATTAACTGCTTCACTAAAATTAGTGACCGACTGCTTGTGTTTTCTTTCCATTAATGTATGTGTCATGTTATAGTTAAATGTAAAATGTACACTAAAATGATCACATAACTTAAAGGCATTAAACTTAGCACATATGCCTATTAATGATGGCTGAAATAAAACAATCAGCTGTAATAATAGTCATGTATTAAAATTTTATTATAAAGTAATCTATTTAATTGTGATTGAGTTGTTGTATTGATTACAATTTATTCCATCAGTAATTCAGTTGTAATGATTACAATAGCTTTTGTGATTACAACAGCACTGGACTGAATGTACATGCATAAATTATGATTGTTATAGATGAGCAACTGCTGGTGGCTAGGTGGTTTCAAGATGAATTCATTTATTTGAACAATCAGAGTACTTCAACCTTGTTTCCAGGTATTTCGTTAGCTCGATTTTACAAATGAAATAATATGTCTCTATTTTCTAATAGTAATCTTAATGCCTTAACAATATCTAAATAATATTTTTTACGTCTTCCATCCCCCTCTCTCTTCCCTCTCAGATGGTGTTCCACCAGATGGTACTCCTATTAGGATAGTCTCTACATTTCATCTCTCATTGGTTGTCATTTTTTATGCAATCAGTTTTGCTGGCCTTGTATTTTGCGTTGTCTGTCTTATATTCACCTTTTATTTTAGAAATAAGAAGTGAGTTTCCTAAAAGACACAATATTCTTTCTTCAATTTTGATCAATTAATTTGTGTTGCATTTATAGATTAATCAAGCTTATTAGTGCTAATCTTAATTATTTCATAATTGCTGGCACTTCAATGGTCTTTCTCTCAATATTTGTACGAATATTTCCTTTTGATACCAGCAATGAAAAAACATTCAAGAAAACTCGGCTCCTATTTTGCTATGTGAGATTTATATCACAATGGAGATTTATTTTTATAATATATTAATTTAGATTTCACTGTACCCTTGATTCATCGGATACACAATTGCTTTTGGAACTAT
>NW_003556673.1:0-1360 GCF_000090795.2 Amphimedon queenslandica
TCAGTACAATTGCAAGTATAACCAGCTATTTCATCGATACAGGTACCTCCATTTTGACAAGCATTAGGACTACAATCGTCCATGTTAATGGAGCAGTCTGTTCCATTAAATCCTTCAGTACAATTGCAAGTATAACCAGCTACTCCATCAATACAGGTACCTCCATTTTGACAAGGATTAGGACTACAATCGTCTATGTTATTGGAGCAGTCTGTTCCATTAAATCCTTCAGTACAATTGCAAGTATAACCAGCTACTCCATCAATACATGTGCCTCCATTTTGACAAGGATTAGGATTACAATTGTCTATGTTATTGGAGCAGTCTGTTCCATTGAATCCTTCAGTACAATTGCAAGTATAACCAGCTACTCCATCAATACAGGTACCTCCATTTTGACAAGGATTAGGATTACAATCATCTATGTTAATGGAGCAGTCTGTTCCATTAAATCCTTCAGTACAATTGCAAGTATAACCAGCTACTCCATCAATACATGTGCCTCCATTTTGACAAGAATTAGGATTACAATCGTCTATGTTAATGGAGCAGTCTGTTCCATTAAATCCTTCAGTACAATTGCAAGTATAACCAGCTACTCCATCAATACATGTACCTCCATTTTGACAAGGATTAGGATTACAATCATCTATGTTATTGGAGCAGTCTGTTCCATTAAATCCTTCAGTACAATTGCAAGTATAACCAGCTACTCCATCAATACATGTACCTCCATTTTGACAAGGATTGGGACTACAGTCGTCTATGTTATTGGAGCAGTCTGTTCCATTGAATCCTTCAGTACAATTGCAAGTATAACCAGCTACTCCATCAATACAGGTACCTCCATTTTGACAAGGATTAGGACTACAATCGTCTATGTTATTGGAGCAGTCTGTTCCATTAAATCCTTCAGTACAATTGCAAGTATAACCAGCTACTTCATCAATACAGGTACCTCCATTTTGACAAGGATTAGGATTACAGTCGTCTATGTTATTGGAGCAGTCTGTTCCATTAAATCCTTCAGTACAATTGCAAGTATAACCAGCTACTCCATCAATACATGTGCCTCCATTTTGACAAGGATTAGGATTACAGTCGTCTATGTTATTGGAGCAGTCTGTTCCATTAAATCCTTCAGTACAATTGCAAGTATAACCAGCTACTCCATCAATACATGTACCTCCATTTTGACAAGGATTAGGACTACAGTCGTCTATGTTATTGGAGCAGTCTGTTCCATTGAATCCTTCAGTACAATTGCAAGTATAACCAGCTACTTCATCAATACATGTGCCTCCATTTTGACAAGGATTAGGATTACAATCGTCTATGTTATTGGAGCAGTCTGTTCCAT
>NW_003556674.1:0-1360 GCF_000090795.2 Amphimedon queenslandica
TTATTATTATTATTATCATCATTACTACCGTTTTAATTTTGATTGTATTTTTACTTTTTCTTATTAGTTTTTTTGTTTCTTTTTCTTTCTTTTCTCATCTTCTTTCTTTTTCTTTCTGGCTGGCCATGTTTCCTTGGTCAGGCCTTTGGTGTTTCTTTTTATCTAGCCTCTTAACTCTATTCTCATTGCTGGTCACTGTAAAGTTTAAATAAATTAATTAATACATAAATTGCTGATGCATGAATATAACAATTGATTATAGATATAATATTATTATTAGTTTTGAACAAGTGGAAAATTAATTCAAGTTGATATTACAGACTTTATCAATACAATAAACTATGGCCTCACTGCATTGTATTATGACTCAACAGATAGTAGATCTATTTCCATAGATAAAAATTATTATTATTACTAGAACAATGTAGAACATTAAAGGGGCGAGCCTTCGCGAGTCATAAGACTATGCATAGCTTAAAATTGAGTGAGCATCATTACTTTACCATCACTTTGGTAATTTTTTGAATATTTTCATTCAATTATTAGAAACAAGTGATTATTAAAAATAATAAAATAAAATAATAAAAAATTAATCATCAGTTGCAGTGGTCTTGCACACTGATAAACAGTGTGATGGCCAGCACCATCGCGAAAATGTGCCACTGCTTAGCTGGCCCCCCTCACCACCACCCGCCTAC
Organism: Amphimedon queenslandica; assembly: GCF_000090795.2. Lineage (NCBI taxonomy): Eukaryota > Metazoa > Porifera > Demospongiae > Haplosclerida > Niphatidae > Amphimedon > Amphimedon queenslandica. The sequence continues at coordinate 699 of NW_003556674.1, forward strand.
AGAAAAGAAGGAAAATCCATAATGCCTATCACATTCAGTAAAACAGAAGTTACCTTTAAAAGGCCAAAAAAGATTTTGCTGGTACTATAGAGGTATGAGTCTTTATCTAGTCCCCAAGTCCATAGGGCAACTAGCTCTGTAGTGCTGAACAGCTCTACAGGTCTGTCTCTATAGTGCCCAAGGCCCAGGACAACTATAGCTCTACAGAACTGAACAAGGCCACCAGCAAAGCAGCAACTACAACACAACTAAATAGACACCATGCACCCACAGCGGTATGCCCATCAGCTATGAAGTAGAGTTCACTTCACTTGCAACAATGAACAGCAATGTAGGACTGTGTTCTTTCTTCTTTCTTGATCTCAACACCAAGCATAGTCAGCTTCAAACTGAATAGCCACCACCCAAGGCATGCATGGCAATCAGCAATCAGCCAACCTAGCTCACTTGCAGTGTTGGGCTGTAGTCTTCTTTCTTGTCTTCTTCCTTGAGTCTTCCTCTCTTCTTATCTTCTCTCTTGATATCTTGAGTCTTCACTGAACAGCACTACAAGCACAGCCAGCTTCAAACTGAATAGCCACCACCCAAAGCGTGTATGACAATCAGTTATCAGCCAACCTAGCTCACTTGCAGTGTTGGGCGGCGTCTTCTTTCTTGTCTTC
>NW_003556675.1:0-1360 GCF_000090795.2 Amphimedon queenslandica
GTACAACACATTATACTTCAGTCAGTATTGCTATTCCATCAGTTTCAGTAACTCCTTCAATCAGTACATCAACAGAAACAACAATTTTTTCTACTCCATCAGATTCATCAAACCATGGTGATAGTGTTATTGCTCTTGGTGTGTCAGTAGGTGTATTGTTGATTCTATTTACTGTCAGTGTTACTATTAATATCTGCTGCTTTATAAGGTGTTAATAATCAACTATATAGTCTTGTGTGATAATTAGTATATTTTTAGAATAAAAGATTTTTTTAGTATGGGTAAAGATCCAAAGTTAGTTATAATTATTATAAATTTATAATAGTGATATAATTACCATTTACTTTTTGGTTTGTACACACATTATTAGTCCCACCCCAACCCTTCGAATAGTTGATAAAGATATTGCAATGCAAGTATGTGAACCATACGAGCTTCACAAGACTCAACAAGGAAAAGATATTGAAGAAATTTGTGATGAATGTCAACCAGGAATTTATGAGTACATTTGAGCTTTGCATTAAACAGTGAACAAAATCATAGTAATTGTTAATACATGTATGTCCACTTCAATTTCAGTATTAAGAGTGTGGTAATTTATTATTTCTGTATTGAATGTAATACTCAGTTTGTTTGTTTGGCCTTACTCCTTCCTTAAAGAATTTCCAAAAATTTTGCAGCTCTGCTTCATTGGTTAGTGATTCAGTGAATACTCTGGGGAAAGATTGGAGAGAGTGAAGTTATTTATGATGAGATTCAAGCATCAACAGATGCTACTAGTGAAGATTGCATTTGAATATAGCTATACTGTAAAACACAATGTTAATAATCATTAAAATTGTTATGTTAATTATGAGTTAGTGATGTCATTCCTAAATAATTTCAGTAATTTCCACACACAAATTGATCTAATTTTGTACAATAAAACAGTGCTGAATAATGCAAATATTAATTCTTTTTATTAGTCCAAGTCTTCATCGTTAAAAATATCATCAAAGTCTAAATGAGAGAAACAGAAAGAAAGGTTATACTATACACAAGAGTATTCATTATCAATGGATGTACCATTGAAGAAGTTGGTGTGAACAGTTCTTTCATTCTGAGCCATTTCAGCAGTAATGACTGATCCACCCTAAAACAAACACAAAATAAACAACACTGTCTTCTAAAAACCCCTTCAAAATGGTCAGGTGAGATTTTTCTATTTTAATAATTATTCTTTCTGATACATATACATTTATGTTGTGTAGCAAGCTTGAGCTAATTCTGATCAAAATTTAATTTTTACAAACTTTTAAATTGCACCAAAATCGGGCCAAAGTCCCTGTACTTACAGTACAGGGTCATCAGCCGAATTTCA
>NW_003556676.1:0-1360 GCF_000090795.2 Amphimedon queenslandica
ACTGTTCCTTGTACTCCTGCATGTTCACCTTAGTAAGATGAAGACGTGCTTCACAAGATTTTACTTCGTCAAATTTATAACTATGAGTTATGTTGAGTATAGCAGCCTCTACGTTAAGACCATTCAAGCTTGCCTCAAGCTTTTTATTATTATGTTCAAGCTCTTTCTTATCAACTTTGCATTGCTCGAAATCATCTCTATGTGTGTCACACTTTGCATATTTCACATCTAAAGCTGACTTGTCTTTCTTTAATTGTTCAATTAATTCATTAAGTTTGCGAGTTTCCTTAAGGCATTTAATCTTCTCTTCTTTGCATTCAGCATGTGCTGGCCTCTCAGAGTCACATTGTACATACTTCAAATTGAGAGATGATATTTGCTTACTCAATTGTTGCATATCTTTCCTAAGCTCTTCCTTTTCCGTCTGGCATCCAGCTTTTTCTTCCTTGCATTCCTTGTCATCACGTTCACTCCATTTTGAATGCATTTGAGTTAATAAGCTATTTCCCATTCCAAGTTTTCCAACTAAACTTACAGTTTCATTAAGGCGTTCAATTTCATTGACATGATCACGTTCCATTTTTTCTAACTTCATTTGACAGGTTTTCCTTTCATTTTCGCAATCATCCGAGTCTTTTTGGTAATTCCAAAAAAAAGCAATCAAAATAGCAACTATAACAACTAGGATACCCATGACAAGAAGACAGCAACAGCTTCTGTCCTGCAAGGAAAAATACACTTTACTACACAGTATATACAACACATTATCAAATTAACATGAGTGTATAATAATCAAGAGTAGACAGTTGTCTAGGGTAATAAATACAATGCCAAACATGGTCAATGAAAATGTCATCAAAGAAGAAATACAAATAAATAAATGATGACAAGAGAGAGAAAGTGACCATGAGTCTCGCAGGCTAGGGAAAAAGGATCTAGCCTATGAGACTAGTGACCTGGTATGTTGGTAGCAAATACCATCCAGCCTGAAATACTGGTGGGAATTAGATTAGATAGTTTGTTTTTAAAAATTGGAATTGGCAAAAGCAGCCATGTCTCTTTGAGCATGCTCAAAATGAAACAAAATGGTGGACTTTATATTAGTGGATGCTCACTGAAGCTGTGAATATTAATTCTCCACCAATATTTCTGGCTGTACAGTATGCCACCAATGTAGGTACATACTTACATGATGAGAGGAACTTTTATTTTTTTTGCTAATTTCTTCAAGGCGAAACTGGAGCTTTTCACATCCCTTGCAGCTGGGATTATGAACCTTTTCACCATCCTATATAAAACATCTAAAATCTCTTATCTGCTGAGAATCTTTGTCAGCTACTAACACCAATACTTTGTGATG
>NW_003556677.1:0-1359 GCF_000090795.2 Amphimedon queenslandica
GTCCTCTCCATCCCCACCCACCATCAGTAGGTGTGGTCCTGAGCTACAGTTGATCAATACACTGGAATGAGCATATCTCTCCTTAGGCCATTGTACTGATCCTCCAGGATTAGGAAACTTTTTACATTTCTAAAATAATAAAAATATTTAATTATCATAAACCACACCCACACACTCTGTTATGAATAATAATACACACATACAATACATTATTAATTAATAATTAATGTAATTATACTAATAATACACTCACCACTGATGTATCAGTAAATTCAAATACATATACATCATTACTGAATCTAACAACACCGATCTGACCACCAAACAATATAGCAGTGGTATTAGTTATTGATGTTAAAGTGAAGGTATCAATAGGAGGTGGTCTGTCTCCAGTGACAGTTGGTGAAGTCCATTCACCTAAAAATAATAAAAATAATATGAACACACACACTGTGAATTAATCATAAATATTGGACGGATGGTTCTAACATGTATCAGGATTTATTGATGAAGGTTTTATTCTGACGAGTTGACAATTAAAAATAACACATCAAATTTTGTAACTGACTAAAATCGTACCATGTGTATGCGAAGGTACAAATATTTTTTATTTTTACCAGGGAAGTTTACTGTTTTCATCAAATTTTTTACTCCTCAATAAATCCTGCTATACAGTATGTAATTTTTTTGAGAAAAAAATTTTAGAGAAATTTTTTGCAAAACTTAAAATACTTACATTTATAAACCTAATATCATATTATACTGACCAGTTTTTAATCTGTACATGTGTATTTCATTGCAAAATTGAATACCACCAAAAAAATCATTGTACTGGGCACCAGGTTGTGGTGGGGTATTATTAGAAGATGGTCCACTTCCACCGATTACTACAAGATAGTCCTCGTCATTCACTTTTATTGCTATCATGCCAGCGAAGTACTTCATCATAGGACCATGATGAGATGTAGTAGGAGAGAGTTCCTTCCAATTGAAGGTATCAACATTAAAACTGTATAAAATATTATATAATATTTATCAGTGTAACTATTATGATTACCTGTATAAACTATTATGATAACAACTATCGTGACCACACCAGCCTCCAAAAAAGAATATTTCATTTCTAATGACAGCAGCAGCATAATCTTGAACACCAAGTGGGGGGTCACCAGTGGTAAGCTTTTGTACCCACTCACCAGTTGATACATGACAGACGTCCACTACAGAATACATTGATTTCTTCTTCTCATTATTGTGTACATCAGGGCGACCAGACTGGCCCCCACCCCACATGTAGAGGCAGTCTCCTACCTGTACTGTAGAGTGCTCCCACCTCCTCACTGGTTGATAGACTATAGA
>NW_003556678.1:0-1359 GCF_000090795.2 Amphimedon queenslandica
CAACAACTAAACATGGCACATGGGTAGGAGAAAGAAGAAAAGCTGAAATTTATTTTAGCATCTGAAGCTCTATTCCAAGAAAGAGTTGGCACAGAAAATTTTTCTAGATATTTAAAAGACACTGAGAGAGTTTGGTTGCTCCTGCTTTCCGCAGTGTCGCCTGAAAAATTCTCAAAGAGGCTAAATCACAAACTTTGAGCAACTGTAACTCACAAACAACGAAGTTAGGACAAAATCGTTCTTTTTGTTTTTCGTTAGATAGGATTTTCTACCTCTGAAGCAAATCTCGGCCCTGTAGAGTGAAACACGAGCTCTCACCTGGAGAGAGGTCCCTGGTTTAGCAGTTCACAGCTTTTGGTGCCACGGGATGCTACAAGAGCATAACTAGATGAAAGAAAGCAACTTTATCTGTTGCTAGAAGAAGAAATAGAGCTCTAGACTGCTCAAACAAAAAGATAATTTTTTTACAAATCAATTAAACTGTGTGGACAGAATGACAACCCAACTGCTTAGTACCCGCCTACGCGAGTCCAATAATAGGAGAATGTTCATGTGCAATGAATGTGTCCATCAATACACACACTGCATGTACTGTACCTTCCAAACGGAGAAGAGATCCTTCAAAAACCATCAACTACTTAATCAAAGTAAGTATCACCTAAACACTAGTAATATGTACTAGCACAATCATGATACAGTAACTGACCATTGGGATCAAACTCCCATATCTCTGAACTGACTTGCATGAATAGGAAGAATTGCAATGAGGCTGATCTAAACACAATCTACAGACATGTAAAATTTCAATTGTAATTGTACATGTACATGTAAAATAATAATGTCAATGAATTATAATGTCATGCATCAAACAGGTCTACAAAAGTAACAAAGTGTAATGTACATAAGTACATACACAGTAAAATAATCATAGCTATTAATGAACCTCTCACCCACACTGGTAGAGCCAGTCACCATGCACTCCACTCTTGACAGTTTCCCCTTTAGTCCACAATCCACTGACTCTCAACAGCATAGCAGCAAACAATAGCTTCCTTGATATGTACACTCCTTTATCAATCTGTGAGTCAATAAGAGTTAAGAGAATACATGTACAGTATATACTAGTGAATTGGTAAACCTCCACATGTATATTATAGTCATACATGTACATACAATTGAGTCAATAAATATTACACTTGCACACTGTACATGTAGCAACATTTACATGTAAATGCAATAAACATAAATGTACATGTACTCCATGCTGATACTATACATGTACATGTATACTGTACACTGTTTGTTATCAACCGTAGAATATTAAAACTTATTAATTCATTTAGGTTTCGGTATACCAAT
>NW_003556679.1:0-1359 GCF_000090795.2 Amphimedon queenslandica
CTCTCTAATATACAAGACACCAGTACCTCTACTGCTGGAGTGGTTGATGATATATTTTTGTTCATTAGATCTAGACACCTTTCACAGTTATATAACTTATCATTTGGTTTTCTAACATCATGCAAGCAAATAAAGGCCCTATTACCTACCAGTCCATCAGGTTATTATGTATTAGCATCAGCTAGTGGATCAACGTATACTGCTTACTGTAATATGGGAACATTGTGTGGTACAGGAGGAGGATGGACAAGACTAGCATATCTGGATATGACTGACTCTACAGTGAACTGTCCTTCTGGGTTTAGACTGTACCAGTCAGGAGGAGTTAGAGCTTGTGGTAGAGCAACATCAAGTGTAGGAAGTTGTACGTCAGTTCAGTTCCCATCTAATGGCATCAGTTACTCTCAGATATGTGGTAGAGTAACTGGATATCAATATGCATCTCCTGATGTCATTTATCATCCTACTTATTCTTATCGTAATGACATCAATTCTTATTATGTTGATGGTGTTAGTATCACTCGTGGGTCTCCTCGTCAACATGTCTGGACACTAATGGCTGGCCTTATGGAAGCTGATTATAATGTTAATGATCCCGGTATGGGCCACCTAAATTGTCCTTGTTCTCAAGGTGGTCTACAAAGTGCAACTCTTCAGTCTTTCATTGGTAATGACTACTTCTGTGAATCTGGTAATCCTGCTACTAATAAAGCATATCAATACATACTCTATACATCTGATCCATTGTGGGATGGTAAAGGATGTGGTATTCTTGAAGGTGATTGTTGTACATCTCGTCCTAGTCTTCCATGGTTCAATAAGGTACTAAACACTACCACTACTGACTACCTTGAGCTGAGGGTGTGTGGAGATCAAGATACAACTGATGAAGATGTTCCTGTTAGCTTTTATGAGTTGTATGTCAAATGATGAGAATATACTGATGAACAGTTTGATAGATAGTGTGTGTGCATGTATATAGTTAGTTTTTAGTTTTTAATAGTTAGTTATAGTTAGGTTTTTTTGAGTCAATTTGAAAATAATGATTGAAATTTAATGTCATTTTAATATGTGCATGTACTTTACAGAAGGTATGCAGATTATTAGTGCCAGTCTACTTCTGTAACTCCTGCACATTTTTGGTTGATGAGCCACTAAACTAGAGTACGTTCTTTGAATGTTTCCCATTACGTACAGCATCATGACTGACGTCATTAGTCAGGCTCTTCTGAATATTATAAAGGAGTGAGGAGTAAACAGTAAACAATCATTACAAAGAGGATAATAATGCTCTCTCTTCTTATACTAGCTATTGCTTGTCTCCCTCAGTTTATCAGTAGTTCTAATCTTGCTCTTACA
>NW_003556680.1:0-1359 GCF_000090795.2 Amphimedon queenslandica
GTTTAGCAATGAATATCATTAATGAGCCGCCATTTTGTGGGATAGATGTACAGTGATGGATGGGCTAAAAGCACTATTTCTTTATTTTCTCCAAGATAACTGGGAAAGCAAAGACCAAATTGCAGTATGATAATTAAAATTATACAACAAATGTGCAGTGAGCATTTCTGTGTGAACTAGAGCTTGCATTTAAAAGGGAAATGGGAAAAGTTACTTTTTGCCCATTTGTCTCTGTACATCTATCCCACAACATGGCAGCTTGTTAATGATATTCATTGCTAAATGCTGCATTGGTGGGAAAGGTCTATACGGTATTTGTATAGAAATTCTTGTTGCTATTTATTCAATTTTAGTAAGTCAAGCTAGAGTAGACTTGTAAACTGTTGTAGCAATTCATGCCATGCATGATTGCTACAAATTATGATAGCTAATGCTATTTATGTGTTGTGAAGCTTGTCTCAGGGTACAACTCACAATACATAATAGTCTCTGTGTGTATGGTTTGTGTGCTTATACCAATAAATATTTCTTCAGGAAAAATGTTGCAGTTTGTCTTTCTGATTTTGCTTTTTTCTGCTTGCGTTCAATTCACTGAGTCTTGCACTGACGGCTCAATTAGACTGGTAAGCCCCTTGTATTATTATTATTATACTAATGTAATAAAATTATACTTATTAGGCAAATCCAAGTCTTTCATATGGAGCAGTTGAGGTTTGCTCTAATGGATACTGGGGAAGCATATGCAGTGACTTTTGGGATAATAATGATGCCAGTGTGGTATGCAAGCAGCTAGGATATTCTCCTTATGGTATCATAGTATCATTTCAAATAACTTTTATGTTTTATGCTATACAGGTGCTATAGGATCTGTGGTATCATATGTCAGTTCTAGTGCACACTCACATTCTATCATTGACTTGAACTGTACAGGAAATGAAGCCACTATACTATCCTGTCCACATAATGGTCTGGCTGGCTATGCTTGTTCCATAAGCAGAGATGCTAATGTCTTTTGTCAGAGTAAGTGACTCTACAATAGCTATTAGTGTGTCTATTTTTAAATTATTTTAATTAAGATATTGGTACACTTAAAGCAGACTGTATGGAAGGTGAAGTGAGACTGGTTAATGGTAGCACACAGTATGAAGGACGTGTAGAAATATGCATCAATAGAGTATGGGGAACTGTATGCAGTAGAAGCCACAGTAGTTGGACTTGGCGGTACTCTTGGGATACACTTGACAGTAATGTTGTGTGTAGGCAAGCAGGACACATGGAGCTAGGTACTTAAAGTACATGTAATGCAACTTATATACATAGTACATAGGATCAGTTGCTTATGGTACAGCTAGTCAATTT
>NW_003556681.1:0-1359 GCF_000090795.2 Amphimedon queenslandica
TCAACTGTTTACTAGTAAGATATGCAGTGATAATAGTACACTAACAATACATTTGTACATAATGTACATGTAACTTTAATTTTGTCATTATTTGACTTTGCTCTTTTTTATTTTTTAGACTGATACTGAAGAGATTGTTTCTGATGAAGTAAGTACTGTACAGTACTATTGTCTCCTACTGTCCTGTTGTATCATTGGTCCTCTCTCTCTCTCTCTCTCTCCCTCTGAGGTTGCTGCTACAAAAAAGAAGTCCAAGAAGAAGAAGGGAGGAGGAAGTGGTGGTGGTGGTGCTAGTGGTCCAGTCACTAAAACTACATCTGCTGGAAAAGGTATTGTGCTATATCTTTTACAGCATGTGTGACATACAGAGCATAATGTGCATTTACTTTACATGTATATGAACATGTAATGACTGTATTATGTTACTATTAATGTATGGAGCCATTGCAGTGCATTTCAAAGGCCATATGCAGTGTATGTTTACTTTACCTTTTACTTTGTACAATAGCTGCAATTGATAATATGCAACTTGTACATGTACAGTACATTAATGATATATTTTGTTAGACTTGTCTCAAGGAAAGTTATGGAAACTGTTAGTGGAAGATGTACTTCAGCATTTCCTGTACACATTGGAATAGTAAGCTAATAATAACGGAAAAAACAATATTTAATGATGTATATGTACTTAAATATCTATCTCTTTCTCTAGTAATTCTGCAACTCACATGTGTACTACTTGTGGTGTTAGCAGAGTCTCTCTTCTCAGGGAATTCTGTAACAAAACAGGTTAGATGGCATCATACCTCACTAATATTCATTGACCGCACCCCTTATCAGGAGTACAGATTACATTGAAGGATTACAAATTTTCCTTGACTGCTCCATTGAATGAAGGTGATCTTGCCTGTATTGTACCTGTTGTTAAGCACACTGATTTTAAAGTGAGACAAAACTTCATTTGTGACCATAATTGACAAAAGGTACCTTATGGTGGATTTGAAAATTCATCATTATAATGAAAAATATCAACCTCTGAGTGCTCTGTTAAACTAAAATTGTTTCTAAAAGTTAGATAGCAACTTTTTGCATCCTGTGGAGTAATTTTATGATAAATGGAGCTCAGGAAGATGATTTTTTTAGCTATAAAGACAAATTTCACTACCCACCATAAGGTACCTTTTGTCAATTATGGTCACATTTATTACTGCTTTGTACTGTCACTTTTGCTACACAATGTATACCGTAGTTTAGGGAATTTATGTGGTAGAAACTTTTGTGTTTTTAAATAATGCTGTTATTTAATTTTACCAAATAAGACTGTGTCATGTATTATTGAATGTGGCATATAATTATGTA
>NW_003556682.1:0-1359 GCF_000090795.2 Amphimedon queenslandica
ACTCATGTGATCTAGTGACTGTATCACCATTCATCATCATCAGTATAGGACTCTCTACCTTTATGACAGTGCGATAGGAAGAAGGCCCGGCCTCTCCTGCAGTTGACTGGATTGAATCTATCAACAACCAGTCCTGGGTACTCCAGTATACTTCCTTTAAATACACTCATGGCCTCTTCTTCTTGTTAAAAGATCCCGCCAGCGGGAACGTACAACTGACCACACCTTCTTTAATAACTAAAGATAACTATCCCCACCCACTTCATAAATTGATGTCTTTAATTTTAAAATATTCTTTTAACACAACACAACATTGCATAAAATATTATTTTTTATTAGTCACTCAGTTTAGGAGTCCGTTATGTGATGTTAGTGTATCCACTTTTGGTTGGGCGGAGACTCTTAGAACAGGCAGAACAAGTAAAGGCAAAGAAAATAGCAAAAATAAGACTAAGAATGAGAAGAACAATCATCCCAACAATGAGGTCAACAGTAGTGTACGGGTAACGAGTAAAATAATAAGAAGAAATAAAACTAGAGCTTTTATCCAGCATGTAGCCCAGGGACCATCCAATGAATATATCATTAACCTAACGAGAGGGAGGGAGAGTCAGCTGGAGGTCATGTGACTATCATGTGACACATTACCTGATACTGGAAGGATATAGTCCATTGGTTCTTTGAGTTATTAGTGAACCCCATTCCTCCCAGTGCATGCAACAGGAACATCCCATCAATACAGCGGAACGCCTTGTAGTAACTATCATCAGTAGACTCCACCTACAGTACATGTACATTAATATTAATAATAATAATAATAATAATAATGATAATAATAAATATCTTTACTTCATTCCAGTCCATGCTACAACGTTTACTGACACTTTGATTAAAACTATCCAATTGTTCTGGAATCAATTTTGACACATTAAAAGCGCTGGATGTGTAATAAAAATTAGAAAAACCCTAAAACAAGAACATGTCACATGACCTCTGGCCCCTCCCCCTCTCTTCCTCACATAAAACACTCCATGAGGATTAGGTGGAGTATATTCAATGGGTTCTCCACTGGATATGTTAACAAAGAAATCCATGGCACTTCTAATTAATGCCCAACACATTTCGGCATTACTGGACCCCTTGATGGTGTGATTTGTGAAATTACCATCACCAGAACCTAACTGACGTGTACAGTAGTGATTGTCAAACAGGTAAGACGAGTTAGTCTGGAATATAAAACCAGTATGATAGCAAGGGAACTCAACTGTACTGGCATAAGATGTATTCTAAATAAAACAAGATAACGTCAGATCAACTGACATACCATCCACTACCTTCACAGCATAGGCTAGTATCTCC
>NW_003556683.1:0-1359 GCF_000090795.2 Amphimedon queenslandica
AAATCAACCAAAATAAGAACAACCAGCACACCAATAATACTAAATAACTAACAAACAAACAAACAAGAGACTAACTGATAATTATAGACAATCATTACAGTACATGACCCTTACTAATGCAATACCGTATAGCGAAAAATTTTCATGGCCCAAAATTTCACAAATCATTTCAAAAAATCAATTTTGTCACTTTAATTTTTGCAGTTTTCTACTTTTCAGCCATTTTGAACCCATATTGAATCATATTTTGCAGATTTTATTGTCTGTGAATTTTGAAAAAAGCAAAATCCATGCAACTTTTGGGTTACACAATTTTTTTGCTATATGGTAATTGATATAAATGACATCATTAATATTTACCATATTATTTTTAATAGTTATCTATAGTCCGTCTCTTCTCCACTTTATTTCTTTTCTGACAACATGGCCCACACTGGCACTCACTCCTTCTGTCATCTCTTAAACAATAACATTAATGTTCTAATTAAAGCTCGAATTAAAGCCCAAAATACAGTACTAATTCAATTCACTTTTCTTGCTCTTGGGCCAAAGGAAGTAAGTTATAACTAGTAGGAATATCCCGTAGAGAAGGAATATGAAATAAGGAAAGGTACCAGTTCCCTCGTCAAACTCTATCTGAGCCATCAAGAGTCAATGGGTGTGTCAATAGTGAATGTCTGAATGAGACTTAGGACACGTGTGTACACGTGGTTAGGGTAGACGCGCCCCTATATGATTATTGTTAGACACGCCCTATCACTTTTAGGAAGACGCATTGCTGATCAAACTGCTGCTCCTGCTAGGCTAACTGTTTTGTTTTCTCAATTTTCAATAAACTTCTTAATACTGCACTAACCATGGCTACTGGTTGGACTCCAGTAAGTATATGTAGTATCAGTAGAGGATATGATTAATGTATTGTAGAGTATATATATTGTGTGTTAGTGCCGAAGATCATGTAATGTAATGTGTACTGTTGGTGAGTGTTTGATCTGGAGCGGGATATCCTCAGTATACAGTCTCTCCTTTATATAATAATCACTATACACTACCGTATAGCCGGTAATTTTTAAAAGCCAATTTCATGATTCCTTCCAGATTTGCAAAAATAAAATCTGCAAAAATCGATTTAATACCGTGACAGTATCCGCATGGCACGCGTGGTAGAATTTATTAAATTAAATCTGCGAAATAGAATTTTAGAAGATTTCACGAAATATAGGACCTACAAAAATTACCGGCTATACACTAATACACAGGAAGTGAAGGGGCCCTAGAGGTGAGACTAACAATGTTATTATCGTTTGTGGGGAAGGTATATATGGAACGCCGTAGTGGACAAAAATCCGAACCAATGAT
>NW_003556684.1:0-1359 GCF_000090795.2 Amphimedon queenslandica
TACATGTAGTCTCAGGTCAACTTCGCAAAGAATGAAAAGTAGAGATTTTTTCATTTTTATAATTTTTTTGATGCATATACTTGTTCATACGTGTATGTTGCGTAGAATGTTTGAGCCAATTTTGATCAAATTTAAATTCTTTTACAAATTTTTGAAGTTACTCCAAAATCGGACGAAAGTCCCTGTACTACTGTAGGCCGGGTTTCAATTGCAAGGTTTTTTTGATTGCAAATTGTGAGTCTGGAATACATCTCGCAATGAAAAGAATCGTAATTAATAATCATTGATAAACGCCACGCCTATAATAATTTAATAAGCACTACGCCTATCAATCATTTTCTTTACACGTGTTTCATTTTACAGCATCATGAGTGGTATCCTGTGCTATTTTCAGCCCAAATTACCTCATCTAGTCAAGTCCCAATGCCACCTAACATCTTGAAGGAAGTTAATCAAGCTGTGGCAGTAGCTTTAGATGGCAAAGGAGAGAAAGAAGACAGTCACTTAACTTGTGAGTGTGGCTAGCTAGGCTAGCATCTTGCAATTGTTGGAAACACAAACTAGTTATTTTTTCAAATTCGCAATCTATTAGATACGCAATCAAAATCCGGCCTACGGTATAGTACAGCGTCTCAGGTCAAAATTTGTCAAAAATAAAAAGTAAAAAATTTTCCATTGTTGTAATTTTCCCTGATGCCTATTCATGTACTTGTGTTGTGTAGAAAGTTTGAGCAAATTCTGATTAAAATTAGATTTTTTACAAATTTTTTTAAATTGCTCCAAAATCGGACGAAAGTCCCTGTACTATAGTGCATAGTCTCAAGCCAAATTTTGTGAAAATTGAAAAGGAGAGAATTTATCAATTTTATAATTTTTTCTGATGCATATACATGATTTTATGTTGCGTTTCAAGTTTGAGCTAGTTCTAATCAATATTAGATTTTTTATGAATTTTTAAAGTTGCTCCAAAATTGGACAAAAGTCCCTGTACTATAGTAGTGTGTCTTGGGCCAAATTTTGCCAAAATTAAAAAGTAAAAAATTTTCAATTTTTATTACATTTTCTGATGCATATACATGTACTTATGTTGTGTAGAAAGATTGAGCTGATACCAATCAAAATTGATTTTTTATGAATTTTTATAGTTGCTTCATGCACTGTACATTGCCATTCACTGTAGCTTTACATGAATTATGGCTCATTGTTTCATCTTTGTCCATAATTACATACAGATTTTAACAATACATAATTTCACATGTTATACTTTTTACAGATAATTTGGAAGGTCTGAGTGAGTCCCAAATAGCAGGGAAGAAGTTGTTCTTAGTTCAAGGAGACAAACCTCAACTGATGAACTGG
>NW_003556685.1:0-1358 GCF_000090795.2 Amphimedon queenslandica
CAACTATGGATTGCTAAGACTGATACTTACTAATACTGTTTTGAAAGTGATTTTTATGGAACGAAAATGTTGAAAGACCACATACGAGTGAGCGGTATCTCAATGATATATGAAGACCAGATAGGCGTACACCATTCAAAGTATTAGTTGAGAAGACCTATCAGTTTGCGCCTAATGTGTGGAAGGTATATTTGCAGAAAAATCTAGTAGATATTCATGATAGCAGTGAATGACAATCCTATACCATCGAAAATTGTGTTGCAATGAATTCTGACTTAGAAATAGTCAATTGGCTTTATTCAACTCCACAGTATTACTATCATGCCTCTACATACCTCCAAATGGCAGTGAACTGTCCAGGTTGTATCCCACTAGAATGGAAATCGACAAGATAATCTGATTCCTTAAGGCTGGTTATAGACACTGTAATTGTAACTACTGACCAATTTCATTGCTATGCATACTATCTAAGGTTCTGGAATCTATAATCTACATTAAAGTTAATACTTTCAGCAGGTGCCTATTGTGTCAAAATCAATTTGGGTTCCTCACAAATCGTTTTGCCGTATCTGAGCTCCTTTCACCTTTTTCTATTATGAGTCACTGTGAGAAGGGGGACTCTGTTCATCAAGTATATTTTTATATTTGTAAGGCTTTTGATTTGGCTCCACCTCTATTCTTCTATTCAAACTGTGGCGCTTGGGTATCGCTTGTCCTTTGTGTTGCTGGGTTAGGGATTACCTTGCCAATCATCAGCACTATATGTATTCATGGTTATTCATTATCTCTTCTACTAGTAAGATTGATAGTCCCTCAGAGGATTATGTTGGGACCCCTTCTGTTTCTTGTGTTTATTAATGATGTTTTCAGTGTTATTAAGCATATCTCTTTGCTTACGTTTCCAAGCTGCAGCAGGTTTCATCATCCCTTTACCTGCAATAGGAAGATGTTAATTCCCTGGCTGCTTGGTCTGAAGACAAGTCTCTCCTCCTAAACTCACGTAAGAGTGCAGCTGTTTGGTTCTCTTTTTCCCATTTAACCATCTTTTTCTATATGAGATAAATGGTGCAACTATATGAACTGTAGAATGCCACACAGATTTTTGTCTCATGGTAGGAAGTGATTTCTTTTACAGTGACCACGCTAAACACATCAGTGCAAAGCATATGCTTCCCTTTACTTGATTAAAAGATCCTTCTTGGTGGTGGATGTCACTTTTAAGAAAAGATCGTATATCTATTTTGGTCAAACCTAGCCTACTGTTACCTAGTACTATGGAGACCTAATTTAATGAAAGGCATGTTGCTAGATGATCAATGGCGAGCCACTTAACACATCCTGTGTGACTATTCTGCCTC
>NW_003556686.1:0-1358 GCF_000090795.2 Amphimedon queenslandica
AAGCTAAAGGGACTCACTTTAATTTGAGTTCATTTGTAGTGTAGTGAATATGACAGGCTCTCTCTCCACCTGCTACTACAGGTACAAATGCTAATCTTTGCCCTCCATTCATTCGGCAGTAGTGCTCAAAGTGTGACTCCAATTGATACTCATACATACCTGGGACTGTCAGTGACATCACCTGTATTAAATAATAATGATTATTATTATTCTGTTCTTCCTATTGTATTACTTTATTATTATAATAATGATAATAATATTTGCTTAATTTGTTCCTGTCTATAGTTATAGTGCTTAACTTATTGTTCGTAACATTAATAATAATAATAACATTGCCGAAAGTAATGTTTGGTGAATTTTTGAAGAAAGTATAGTAGACTATAGTTTTATATTGGGAATTTTGTGCAAAGTGTTGTTGAGCATGTTTACAATTAAATAAAATGGCAGATATAGGCAGATGTTCACTGCAACTGCCAAACACTAAGTTTCAGTGTCCTTGTATCCCCAGGTTATGGACTGTAAGCATAGCCAGTTTTTGACAAACCATAAAATGGCTAAAAATTTAGTGAGAATCATTTCTGAACAAAGTATAAAGAAGAAAAGCTAATATAATTAATTAAAAATGAGTAATAATTGCTGAGCAGCTGTCTATGCACATACAGTTGTTTTTCATTTCTCCCTCCTAATCATGGTGTGTGTATAGTGTATGGATAATGAATTCCTTAAGTTTGGGTGTGGCAATGAATCCAATTAACTATCACAACTGTCACAAGACACAAGATAATGTCGTTAGAGGACCAGTGCTGGGCTGCCTTTAGAGATGGTAAATATGACGAAGCTGTTTCCTTACTACCATTAGTGAAGGAACCAAATAAAATCAAAAGAACTTATCTGGAAAAAATAATAACTCATAAGAATACTAGTCTACTTCATTTTTCTTCAAGGCATGGCTGGTTAGATATTACAAAAGATCTCATCACTAACTATAACTGTGATCCACATGAAAGTGATAATGGAGCTAAGACTTGTCTTCATTGGGCTGCAGAAGGTAATCATGTTGATACAATTAGATATCTTATCGATGAGTGTCACTGCAATCCAATGGCTATTGATGAATATGAATACACTGTTCTTCACAAAGCAGCTAATAAAGGATCAATTGATGCCATGAAGTACTTGATCAGTCATCATCACTGTGATCCAAAGGCTACTACCAACAGTAGTCACACTGTTCTTCACCTTGCTGCTAGACACATTGATATTGTGAAGTATCTTATTAATGAGTGTTACTGCAATCCAATGGCTACTGATGAAAACTGGATATACTGTTCTTCAAATAGCAGCTGAACATGGATCAC
>NW_003556687.1:0-1358 GCF_000090795.2 Amphimedon queenslandica
GCAATCATCAACAATATTATTCACTTCTCTCATTTTATCAAACTTCATATTGAATCTACTCTACCTTCCTTTCACTATCATTGCATTAGCTGTTGGTGAGTGGATCTTTGGTCGTACAGATGAGGAGAAGACAAGGACATGCTCTTTTTGTTCCTTTACTGCATTATGTATATTACTGATTATAGTAATGACAGTTGCTTTTATATCATTTGATCGGTTTCTCTTTATCGTCAAACCATATCTTCACAAGCGGTTCATGAGACCCTGGGTAGCACTGACCCTCACCATTGCTATATGGACACTGTCTGCTGTATTGAGTTCTACTCCATTCTATGGGCTTGGAAATTTTAGTTTTGATGAATTTCTTGGCTTCTGTTTTCCTTTATGGATTAGTTTTGACTTTATAGTGTATTCTTTGATCATAGTATTGCTTCTCTTTTCAGTGATCATTGTTACCTCAGTTTGGACCCTTTGCTTTACTCACAGGTTTATAACACAGCAGTCACAGCTATCTAATGATGACACTTATGCATCAAAGAAGAAGTGGCTTTTAGGAATATTTGGATCCATGCTTCTTGTCTATGGGATATGTTTCATGCCTGCTGTGATTGTCATCATTTTGATACCACTGATAGATGTTCCTATTGCATTAATTGTTGCCAGCATTATTTGTTCTCTCTTTATTACAGTAGCTAATCCTATTGTCCAGTCCTACTTTAGGCCTGAGATTAAAAGTGCTTTCCTTTCCCTATTTAAAAAACCATCACCTTTTGTCAGTGTGTAGTTTACTGTATGTACACATTCTTTCATTTTAATTACTTAATTCTACTGTGAATGTGAACTTTTGTTTGAACTAATTTTTTTTAAATTTTGGCCAAAGCTAAATAGTTTTTGCTGTGAAGTTTTTTAACTGTATTTCTTATGTTTGTTATTTCATTGTCAAAATTATAAGTTGTACTACATTTTGTATTCCTGTTGTAGGTGTGGTTTATTTTTTATGGTCCAGTGGACTTTTAACAATTTTAAGAAAATAAAGTGAAAAGTATGGAAAGCAATTTTAGTTTTACGGGAAGTTTTAATCGCCCTGTTGTTATTACTGTTTTCTCAATAACAACATTAGCCGCTTTGCTAGCTAATAGTGTTGTTCTGTTTATCACACTCTATCAAAGGAAGTCCTGGAAGCAATCATCAACAATATTATTCACTTCTCTCATTTTATCAAACTTCATATTGAATCTACTCTACCTTCCTTTCACTATCATTGCATTAGCTGTTGGTGAGTGGATCTTTGGTCGTACAGATGAGGAGAAGACAGGGACGTGTGCCTTTGCTGCTTTTATAGTTTGTTACACTGTCCT
>NW_003556688.1:0-1358 GCF_000090795.2 Amphimedon queenslandica
CTGAAAGCATTATAAGGTAGAGAGAACCTCTATAAGTCTTAATAATGACCAAGTTGTACTTGCAAGGTGGTGAAATCAATTATAGGAATATTTTTTACCCTGTTACGCTTGTTATGTTGTGTCGACGTAAATCACGTCAACATGACGTCATAAGGTAGGGATATAATTTTGAAACATTTGGCTTGCCATACGCCCCAATGAAAGGGATAGGAAACCACTGTAAAATTTATGGACATGTCATGCGTTGCCTAGCGACGTATGCAAGTTGTCGTTTTTCTTACCGGGAAACTAGGAAAATGGAGGACCATCACTGGACTTCTTGGCTTATAATTCGTGTCCGATATGGAGTACAGATCCAGTTCCAGGTCAGCTGCAAAGATCAAGATCATATCTATCCATTGATACCTGGTTCAGAAGGACTGCACTAATGGCCCGAATGAAATCCTATCTTGTACTCCTACTGTCAAGGTGTCCAAACTGCCGATTTTGTTTTGTACCTTTTTCTCAAATTCAATTTTATGAACCATCTATTGGTGTTTAAAAGACATTAACCAATGTTATAACCGAGGTCTTGAGACATCTTCTAATAGGAAATATTGTATGGTTGTGATTTCTAAGCAAAAAGTAGACCCAAATTTTGCTTTTGTTTTGTACCCTTAACTCGCCAGTAACAAATACTCTAGCCTTAAACTTTTTTGTATCAGTCCAGGCTGTACTTCAAATGCAGAGGTCTTCCACATGTTTTGGGGCTTTCCTTCTATTTCATAAATAAAATAAAAATAAATATTCAGTTTTACAATTTTTCACAATTAGAGATAATTTTGAATGATACAAGAGCATAAATATCATATGAAAGAAAATAGAATATTTAGCACAGCCATAAAGAAGGTACTACATAGCAAAGAAGCTATTCATTTTGTTTCTGGAGCTCAGAATGCAGCAGAGAAGTGCCCTTGTCATCACTGCAGGACCTTATTCTAATTTTTCATACACCATTTTACTCTAATTGGGGCGAGCATAAGCGAGCCCCACTCAGGCGAAGTCTCCCTCCCTCCCTCCCTCCCTCCCTCCCTCTGTATGTATGTACGTACGTCTCCAGTCACGCCTATTCTGGTCACACCCATGTGTGCACAACTCTCTATTTAAAAATCAATGATCTAATGCGGTAGAGTAACTAGGCGAATGTAGAACATTGAAGGGGCGAGCACAAGCTAGCATGGCAATATACAATGTTTAGATGTCACAAAGGCTAATGTTGTTGTCAAATTGTAAATTGAATGATACACATGCAGAGCACTGAGCTCAGAACTTGTGACTTGCATGCAAGGAAATTTTATAGCTTGCTCTTCTCTCTTTAT
>NW_003556689.1:0-1358 GCF_000090795.2 Amphimedon queenslandica
TAAAGTCATGTGTTAGTGAAAGCTCGTTAAGTATTGATGAAGAGAATTTAGACACACTAACAAAGTAATACATTATTGTTATTATTATTAGTATAGATTTTGTACAATGAGGTGAAGATTAACAACACCCCATAATAAAATATCATGTTGTGAAAAAAAATTGTGGCCCAAAAATTTTCCACATTTGTCCAAAATTAATTTGGTGTCTTTAATTTTCATAATTTTTACTAATCGGCCATTTTAAAATGTATTAATTAAATTAATTTTTGTGAATTTTGAAAAAATGCTACATATAAAAGATTTATAAAAAATTTTGGGCCATAAATTTTTTTACACAGTACAGGTGTCTAGGAGGTTACTAAGCAATTTCCAGTGATATTTATTAACCCCCGGGCCACTGATCATTAACCTTTATTATTGTTTTTATTTCAGTGCCCTGTTTGATTTTGCTGATGCTGATAACAATGGAAGTATTTCTTTTGAAGAACTGAAAAACATTTTTGATAAATACCCAGACATTATTGACAATTTGACAATCAGGTAGACAAACAAATAAATAAATAAATAAATAATTAAATTATTTCATGATATTTCTAGTTCTGCTAATTGGCTAAAGCCTCAAAAGCTTCATCAGGATAAAAAACCATTTGAGAAGTTTTGGCCTTTTTGGCTTTCATGGAAGCACATCAAAAATTATTGGTCGTATTTTATCTTCTTGTCCGTATTCTTTATGATTAATACTGTACTGTTTGTGGAGGCAGCAATCAGATACAGGGAATCAAGTAAATAATAATAATAATAATTAGAAGAATAGTTAAGTTTATTACCACCATATACATGTACATGTACATGGACATGTAGCAGCAGGTCTAAGAAGAATAAGATTAATAATAATGATGATGATGATGATGATGATGATGATGATGATGATGATGATAATAATAATGTTATTATTAATAATAAATAAAATTAAAGTTTATTTCACAACTTATTAATTTTATTGATATCATTTACTGCTTGTACATGTACATGTACATGTATCCTAAAAATTATAACATTTTTCTCTCTCTCTCTTAATTCCCCTCTCTCCCTCTCAGTGTTTCTAGTATCAATAGCACGAGGAGCAGGTGCTTGTCTTAACTTCTCTCCAGTGGTTGTCCTTATACTGATGTATCGTCACATTGCTACACTCATTAGATCAACAAGACTCTCTTTTTTATTTCCACTGGACAAGTTCATTAAACTACACAAGATTGTGGGGTATACTATTATTGTACTATCCCTTGTTCATTTCTTGGCACATCTTGCAAATTTCAGTGAGTTATACTTTTAGTTACAAACTGTCTGATAATATGCCA
>NW_003556690.1:0-1358 GCF_000090795.2 Amphimedon queenslandica
ACAACACGCAGAGTACAATATGCAATAACCACATGCTACACAAATTTATCTTTTGGGGACAATGACAACATTAGAGATCATGCAATCTATCATTATCTTGTTGTAGGATGGAGACACTGCTCTTATTGAAGCAGCAAGAGAAGGAAACTGTGATGTTGTAGAATTACTGCTGAAGAAAGGAGCTGATCCTTCACATTCAAATGATGTAAGTTATTTTGATTAATATTCATTTTATCATTATTAGAATATTATTGTTATAGATACATGTACATGTAGCTACATGTATCTTGTAATTAGAAATTTATGTACTAACCGTTGCCTTAATTAGAAGTACTATTAGTTTAAAAATATTCCTAATTGTTTCACCGTCTCGATGTAATTGTATATAATATTTGTACAGTACACATCAAAAAAAAAGGCTAAGTAGGGTACAGTAGAGAAGAGAACCTTGAAGGTAGTTCGTAGGTACTTTGCTACTACTTCGCTACTACTTCGCTACTCTTCATTACTCTTTGCTGCGTTATGCTGCGATCCTACCCAGTCACATGTACTGTAGTAGAACTTGTGGATGCTTCTTTGGCTGTCTGTGCTCTCCAAGTTCATCTATAATGCCACTCTCTCCTTCTAGAAGCCTGTTTAGGATGTTTTTGCTCGATTCTACTGTCACGCTACTGTCTTCTACTGTCACGCTACTGTCTTCTACTGTCACACTACTGTCTTCTACTGTCGCACTACTGTCCTGCTACTGTCACGGTAAGCATGCGCAGAGAAGGAGCAACGAACTACCTACGCAAAAGTAGAGTAACTGTGGGGTAGCTACTTAGCCTTTTTTTGATATGTACTGTATATACATGTACATCTCATGGGTCCCATGCAGGTCATTAAAATGCAATTAACAAACCTTGTATTCAGTTTCATTAATAGCATCAGTAGAGGAATGAGGAAGTGACAGAATTTAAAATTTCTTTTCACCAAACAGTTCAATCACTATCAAGATATTATTGATAGAGAAAGCAGGCTCTAATGCAGCAAGAATTAATTAGTTATTAAAGGTACATGTACCACATGTACTTTAACCCAGGAAGACACTGCAGTGATCTAAGCTACCCACAACTATGCAATTATGGTGCAATACGAGTTTATTATGATATCATTATCTTGTTATTATAGTATGGAAATACTGCTCTTATTGTAGCAGCAGAGGAAGGACATTATGACACTGTACAGTTGCTATTATATAATGGAGCTGATCGAAGCACTGCAAATATTGTGAGTATCATGTAATTAATGCATCATTAATCTTCTTTTATTCAATTTCATTTTTAACTGTCAGTTTTGAATGAGAAAAGCATAACAGT
>NW_003556691.1:0-1357 GCF_000090795.2 Amphimedon queenslandica
GAATGTAGAAGCTACTGAATGAGAGAGGCCAATGCACTTTGAGTGAAACCAGTGACCACACTCTTCACAGGCCAGCAGAGACCTGACTCAGAGTTGTTCTGGCAGACACATCAGATGGGGTCTTGAGACTTAGTAGGACTGCTTGGTGAATCGCTGAGGGCCTGACAGGAAAAGGTATCCAGAGATTGTGGCTTGGGAGACATGTGGTCAGGAGAAGAAGGTTGAGTATCATTCGATGAGGTCGTTTTGGACGACTTAGACTGCTTCAGAGGAACTTTATTAGATAAAGAATGCTTACCAGCAAGTGGAGTTAAGGAAGGAGGGGAAGAAGACACTTTAGATTTAGAAGAAGTAGAGCTTAGTTTAACATGCACCATTGCCATTTTTTATGATTGAACACAGGCACCATAATTAGTTCCTTGTTTCTATTTCTTGGAACTAAAACAACTGGTGTCACTTGAAGAAAGAAGATGTGTAGCATGTGTTACCTTCAACCACAAGATAATGCTTTTCTTTCCTTCATGGAGTTGATACATCTTGAATAGATCTTCATTAGTAGCAACTGGAACTTGACGCTCTTTAGTACATGTACCATGACCAGATTGAATAAATTTCAAGCAATATTCACTTCTTAGATATACAGCTTAAACTTATGAAACAATTTCTCTTCCAAACTTCTATGTCATCAAATTACCTTCCTCCTCCCACTTATTTTTTACACTCAGCTGTGTGTAAGGACTAATAATTTCACTGAATAGGACATGTTATCTGTCTGAACTGACACAGCTGGTGTGATGGTACAGTCAACATATGATAATGAGCTACTGAGCCAGAAGGGTCGGAAATGTTCACCTAATTCCATGCTAGATTGAGCACAAGTGTTGGTACCAATAGAAAGTACATGTAGCATGCTAGTGTCAACACTCATAAAGTCAGAATGATACTTGCTGACTAAAAAGCCCAAAAACTCTGTAATTTTCACTAAGACATAAACAACAAGCATACACAAACCACAGACCTAGCCTACCCAGGTTGATTACACATGCACACTTACACACCTACGGAATATGAAATTTTCAAGGTGCATTAACTTCCAATGTTTTTGCCAGTACCATCTAACCACAAAAATTAATACTTTAACCTTTTATAAACGAAACATCCACACAATAAAAATGGCACTGTACAAATTCTTCAAGCATGTAGACAAAAATGAGGAAGATAAATAAAGAAGACAAGCCAGAGGAGAAATCACAAGCAGCTGTTGTAGCTAAAGACCCAGAGAAACAAAATACATGTAGAAAACAATGAGAGTCCACGTGCAAAAGAACATAAAAAATTTTAAAAAACAAGATTGAGT
>NW_003556692.1:0-1357 GCF_000090795.2 Amphimedon queenslandica
TAATGATTATGACTCAAAAACCTTTGAATATTATGCTACTTCAAACAGCTATAACTAAAATATACCCATGGCATATATATATGGCTATATATGATATACATATGGCTACTTAAAAAATAGTCATAACTTGAAAAATTGAAGTCGGAATCGGCTCAAACTTTCTACACAGCATAAGTACATCAATATGTATCAGAAAATGTAATAAAAATTGGGGGTGATTTTTTAGCCATTTTTTGGAAAAAATCATGGGCTATAGTACAATAATTTTTTCAGATTTTGGCCGATTTTTAAAAATGGTCATAACTTTGCAAATTTAAGCCGGAATCAGCTCAAACTTTCTACACAGCATTAGTACATCAATATGTATCAGAAAATGTAATAAAAATGGGGGGTGATTTTTTAGCCATTTTTGGAAAAAATCATGGGCTATAGTACAGTGATTTTTTCAGATTTTGGCCGATTTTTAAAAATGGTCATAACTTTAAAAATTTAAGTTGGAATCAGCTCAAACTTTCTACACAGCATAAGTACATCAATATGTGTTAGAATATCTAATAAAAATTTGAGGGGATTTTGGAGCCATTTTTAGTACAGAGATTTTAAAATAGCCATAACTTTAAAAATTTCAAATGAAATCAGCTCAAACTATTTATACAGCATAAGTACATCAAGGTGATTGGCTCTATAATTTTAACTTTAAAAACAATTCACTTACCAGTAACAAGTGCTGGAGTTGATGTAGCATTCTCTTCTATACCTTTAGCAGTAGCTACACACCTGTACATACCATACTCCTCATAACTGATAGACTCCAGTGTTAATATGTAACTAGTTTCATCATCTAACGGCTCAAAGTACCCACTGGTTCTATTCATCACTTCCCATTGATAGTTAGGGGCTGGGAAAGAATCAGCACGACAAGTTAATGTAACAGTGTCACTGACATTAGTAAAGGCTTCCCTTGGGTCCTCTGTGATGACTGGTATAACATAAAGTGTTGTAGTGTTGCTCTCCACTCCAGCAGCATTTACCACATAGCAAACATAATTACCACCATCTTCAGTAGCATTGATAGAGTATAAAGTAAAAGTAGGCCCATTGGATAATGTAATGCTTGATAGCTGATTGACAATGTCATCTACTGCAATCGGAGACTCAGAATTAAGAAGTGAGCTAACTGAAGGATTGCTGGATATTAGAGAATCAAGAGCTGATGGTCTCAGCCATATGAATGTATTATTGGGTCCTCCTCTGGATAGACAATTGAATGTAACGTCAGAACCATTTCCAGTTATGATGAAATCAGGATCAATAGTGACACTGCTATTGGATGATACTATGAATGGAGAGAGAGGTA
>NW_003556693.1:0-1357 GCF_000090795.2 Amphimedon queenslandica
GCTCCTAAAGAAGTAACAAAACTGAAACTCACTCTATAGTTGTCAATTTTGCAAACCTTCTGTTAGATATCCCAATTGACGACAAGCTACTTGAGCATCAGTTGCTCCCCAGGGAATTATGACATATTGTTCCCCAATTATTATTCAAACAATATTCTATTCTTCCTTCCTGAGGAACATTAGTATTTCCTACTAGCCTGATCTGTCCATTAGTACATGGAGCTAGAAATACAAAAATAAAAGCATAAGCACTTAACTTTATACCTTGACAGCTGACTCCAGCATCTTCAGAATGACCACAGTTACTAGTACCCAGTATTGAACTAGGACAGTATATTAGTTTATTATATGAAGAACTGCAAGCTACATCATCCATCCATATCTTGCCACTACCAGCACCAAAATGAGCATTGGAATAAGCAACACCAGCTAAAAATCATTTATAGATTCATACAATTTTAAAATTTTATCTTACATCCAGTATAGCTGTGTCCCAATTGTTTACACACAACAGTAGCATCAGTAGAGCTCCAACTATCATCACAGACAGTACCCCATATTCCATTAATACATATTTCAACTCTTCCTTCATATTGATTAGATCCACCAACTAATCTAACATCACCATAAGTACAATTCACAGTTGAATTAACTACATAAGAAGTAAATTATAAATAAAATACCAAGAAATCATGTTTTACCAAGGCATCTCACACCAGCATCTCGTGAATGTGAACAACTTGATCCAGAACTTTTACTACATGCACTTAGAGTAGCTTCACTTCCACTGCAACCAAAATAATGATAATATACTGGACCAGTGCCAGAACCAAACTTAGCTGAACTATAAGCAATAGCTCCTAAATGTGAGGGCATGTCACTTTAATTGCTGTTGAAAATAAAATATCTAATTACCTTCTGTTAGATATCCCAATTGACGACAAGCTACTTGAGCATCAGTTGCTCCCCAGGAGCTATCACAAATTGTTCCCCAATTATTATTCAAACAATATTCTACTCTTCCTTCCTGAGGAACATTAGTATTTCCTGCTAGCCTGATCTGTCCATCAGTACAAGGAGCTATTAAAAGAATTACATACTCATATAATAATGTAATTCAATACCTTGACAGCTGACTCCAGCATCTTCAGAATGACCACAGTTACTAGTACCCAGTATTGAACTAGGACAGTATATTAGTTTATTATATGAAGAACTGCAAGCTACATCATCCATCCATATCTTACCACTACCAGCACCAAAATGAGCATTGGAATAAGAAATACCATCTAAAAAATTATATACACACATGTAATGTACTTAATTTAAAATATAATCTTACATCCACTGTAACCAT
>NW_003556694.1:0-1357 GCF_000090795.2 Amphimedon queenslandica
GCTAGAGGAGTATTGGGGCCCATTGTCAGACACAACAACTTGTGGTAGCCCATGTCTAGCAAATATAGACTTTAGATGATGAATTACACCCTCAGATGTTGTTGTGTTGAGCTTAGCAATCTCAATATATCGGGAGTAATAATCTATAACTAGTAGATAGTTATTTTGCTTCCACATAAACAGATCTGTTCCCACCTTTTGCCAAGGATTAGTAGGCAGCTCAGATGGGCACATAGGCTCATATTTAGGATATTGGTTTTTACAGCAAATAGTACATTTACCAACGTACGTTTCTATATCCTTTGTTATTCCTGGCCACCACACTGAGATTCTAGCTCTTTCCTTGGTCTTAACAATTCCCTGATGACCTGAGTGGAGCTGCTTTAGAACTTCCTGTTGTAAGTCCTTGGGAATAACAATACGATCTCCCTTTAAGAGTAGACCATCCTTCACCGACAGATCAGCATAGTTACTGATCTTACTATTCCTTCTCTTCCCCTCTCCAAGTATTTGATCTCTCCATGTACATAGCATTGGATCCTTCCTCTGGTGATCTCTGATTTGAATCAGGCGTTCATCTGAAGCTGGTAAATGTTGAACAATGTTATCAACATATGCTTGCACTTCTTCCTGCAGCTCATTAGATCCTGTCTCTTGGAGGGGTGATCTGGAAAGAAAATCAGCTGTGTTGAGATCTTTACCCGGGACATGAATAATGTCATACTGATACCTCATCATCCTGAGTCTGAATCTTTGAACTCGGATGGGCAAGTCTTCCAGATTCTTTGTTGATAATAGAGGAATGAGGGGTTTATGGTCTGTTTCCAAAGTGAATTTGGACCCGAGAAGATACTGGTTAAGGCGTTCACATGCGTCCTTTCAGATTGATAGAGTATACCTAACTAGATAGTACTGTATGGGTCTTGTGACAGGAGAATGTTTTGTTATTTTTTTACAATTTTATAAATTTCATGTTTTAAGATACTAAGTTATTCTGTAACTTTTGTTTTTTGCTTTAATTTTACTTGGAAGAAGTACTTAATGTGGAAGATATACACTGAAACTACTTAAATCTAATTAGTGCAATCGTAATGTATGTACATGTAGTTGTTAATGTTTAATTGGTTACCTTAATTAGTCTGACACTTACATGTTCTGTATCATACAAGCACTATGCAGCACATTCTAGACTGTTCCATGCAAGTACATTCACTATGTTTCCAGAATATTCTTATGTTACACTATATATTGGTTTGTGCAAGTCTATCAGTTAGTTCTTTTGTGTATAATAAAGTCAATTCATTGAATATAGTTGAGAAACTATATTGTTAGCTGTCATACCAAAAGTACTCATCAC
>NW_003556695.1:0-1357 GCF_000090795.2 Amphimedon queenslandica
TCAAATTTACATGAATGAACATTAATGATGTACATGTACTTAAATGTCTATCTCTTTCTCTAGTAATTCTGTAACTCTCATGTGTACTACTTGTGGTGTTTGCAAAGTCTCTCTTCTCAGGGAATTCTGTAACAAAACAGGTTAGATGGCATCATACCTCATTAATATTCATTGACTGCACCCCTTATCAGGAGTACAGATTACATTGAAGGATTACAAATTTTCCTTGACTGCTCCATTCAATGAAGGTGATCTTGCCTGTATTGTACCTGTTGTTAAGCACACTGATTTTAAAGTGAGACAAAACTTCATTTATTACTGCTTTGTACTGTCACTTTTGCTACACAATATATACCGTAGTTTAGGGAATTTATGTGGTAGAAACTTTTGTGTTTTTAAATGATGCTGTTATTTAATTTTACCAAATAAGACTGTGTCATGTATTATTGAATGTGGCATATAATTATGTAGGTGATCTAATTTTTTTGGAATTCTAATCCAGTGAAATTAAAATCACAGTGAAAAATTTTCAGATCGATGGTGTATTATGTCTTTTACATGTATGTGTACTTCAATCTTCAATTGTATTTCTAATTTTCTTTTTATCTTAAATTTTCTTTCCCTCAATCCCCCCAGCCTCTTGAAGCCTCTGGTTTGTATGAGTTGGCTCAGGTTCAGTTGCAGTCTGGTAATATTGAAGTTGCTCTTGACTATCTATCTGAAGCTGTGCAATTGTTTGCTCAAGTCTTTGGGCCACTACATGTCAACATAGCAAACTGTTATAAGTGAGTGGTGTCATTCAAGTACTTATATATTCCATTGTATTATTATATATAGAGTTATTGCACGAATTCATCATGCTCTAGGAGACAGTAAACTAGTAAGTGGTGCATGTAACTACATGTATGTGCATGCCATGTACATGTTAATGTATCGACTGGTTGTGTATGTAGTTTAGTTTAAATGACTGATACCGTGTTAAGATGTTATGCATGTTCTAAAGTCTATTCACTTTCACCTGATCCCTGGTTGTTATCAACTAATAATAGAAGCTGAATTTGATTTGGCTGTTCTAGCTGCGTAATTTTGGTCAAGGTATGTCATTGAGTTTATAGAGGGACATCCAAAAAAGGCTAAGGCCTTGTCATTTTGATCCATTCCTTATTTCTAAGGAAGGGATGGACCTAGCAATTCTAATGGCACAAACAAAATTTCTAAATTCCTGGACTATCAAAAGTTATTACAAACAAGCGTAACAGTGTAAAGTATTACTATAATTGATTTCACCACCTTGCATGTACAGCTGGGTTCTTATTAAAACTTAAAGAGGTTCTCTACCTTCTAATCCTTCAAGAAA
>NW_003556696.1:0-1357 GCF_000090795.2 Amphimedon queenslandica
GCATACAAGAATGTGATTGGTACGACCACACCTCCCAGTCTACCCTCTGTTGATCTTAATCCTGATCAGCTCTTCTTTGTAGCGTTTGGTCAGGTCAGTATATTATCAGTAAACTGTCAGTATATTATTAGTATATTATTGTAGGTGTGGTGTTCACTGTTCTCTCCTCAGTTTATTGCGTCCAATTTGAAGACCAACCCACACAGTCCAGGACCTTACAGGTATTGTACATGTAATTCATGCACTGATTATACAATCAAAATTAGATTTAAAAAAATTTTATAAAGTTGCTCTATAATTAGGCCAGAGTCCCTGTACTACATGTACATGTACATGGTCTTTGGCTAAAAAAATTCATCAAAATGGCTAAGAGAGATTTCATTACATTTTCTAATGCATGTATACATGTACATTAATTTTAACCTGTCTTTCTTCTTATTTCCAATTAATGCCCCCCAGGGTTATAGGTGCCCTCTCCAATAGTGAGGAGTTCTCTTCTACTTTCAAATGTGCTGATAATACACGAATGAATCCAAGCAAGAAGTGTGACCTCTGGTAACCATAGCAACTACTAGCTGCTGCTGAAAGTAACTAATTATTATTATTATTATTTCACTATAATTATTTTAAACATTAATTAGCTTCCATTATATTAGAACAATAAATATTTTTTGTTAGTTCTTTTCCGTGTATAGATTTTGTATATTTAATTATTCTGTTTAGATTATTCCATTATAGTAATTCTTATTCATCAAGTGACTGTTACACCTATTTGCATACACAGCCCCCTTTAGTTCATAGATGATTTATGAATTATTTTGCAAGGTCTGTGCAATTATGGTTGTTAATTAATGGGTTGGTATATGTGGGCTGTAGGAGTCAACATTTTAAACTGACTGTTCTCATTTTGGCCTATTAGTAGGTTTACATACTGTATAGCAGATATAGCAGGTAATTTTGGTGGCGCTTTATTTTTGTGGCTTTTGTGGTTTTGGTGATTTCCATGAAATTTAAACTCACGAAATCATTGAAGTGCCATCCCCTTACAGGCTATGTAAACTGTCAACCATGAAAATTAAACCATGAATTGCCCCACTAGGAGCAAACCATGAAATATTAGACCGAAAAAATAACTCACTATAGGTAGTAGTTACTGTCCATTAGGTCTCTTTCTGGGAATAGTTTAGGCATGGCTAACAAATTTACAGTTTTCCTAGTTGTTTATATATTATCTTAAACTGAGTTATGTAATAATTACATACACTCATTGTTTCTATTATATCCAATAATTCCATAGGTATGAATGGTTCTTATGAAATTATGAATATTGTAATCTATCAAAGCATCGGGAGATAGA
>NW_003556697.1:0-1357 GCF_000090795.2 Amphimedon queenslandica
GAAACGATACTAATGCACAGCTACTCTGGAATGCACTGCACACTAAACAATCACTCACACAATCATCATCTTTAAAATCAAAGAAAAAGAATTTTATTTGAATTTTACGTCAATTGCATGCATGTAGATTCATTTTTTGTCCAGTCAATTCAGGCTTAAGCTTGTGCCAGTACCTATGCTTGGATACCAGTGCTGTTCATCTTTGCTGGGTGTACTCTACTATCTATGCACAAACGACAACTCAACGAGCCACGCCCTTGTTTTGACTAGCTAAGTCAGGCGTTTCAAGGGTCACACCTCGGCCAAGGCAATGATTGACTTGTGTCAGTGGAGAGCTAGAATAGGATCTTGGAACTGTAGCTGTACTAGCAGTGGTAGCATTTACCCGTGCATTTACTGGACATCTAACAGTGGAATAGGTAGAGCCAATGTCAAGACCCCTAGGCTTGTTTTGTCTATTTTTTGTCTCGCTATTCTCCTCTTCATATCAGGAGATGTGGAACTCAATCCTGGACCCACTCTTACAGGTAAACTGAATTAAACTGAATTAAAACTATAAAGGTTATTATGTTTTATACACAGACAAGCCAACAAAAGATGAGTTAATTGAGTTATTGAGTAGCTCAAAGTTTACTGCTGGTACTTGGGAACAGTTTGTCTGTCATCTTCCTAACATGACACAAGATACTGTTAGTAGCATTAAACATAGAGTGGAGGAACTCTGTGATATTCAACCTAGTCCTTTTGATTACATGAGTGCTGTAGCTCAATATTATCTTGATAGCAGTCCTGATATAACTTGGAAAAGCATCACTATTGCACTGTTGAATGCTGATGAAATTAATTTAGCTCATCAAATATTTGATAGCCACTCAGGTAAAAAAAGGAGCTGAAAAATTATATTATTGGGGCGAGCCTGAGCTCGCCCCTATGGCAAGCCAAATGTTTCAAAATTATATCCCTACCTTATGACGTCGTGTTGACGTGATTTATGTCGACACGACATAAAAACGTCGTAACAACGTGTTTAATATGTCGTAACAACATATTTTATGTCAACCTATGGCAAGTAGGACCGACATACTTATTGGGTACTATCAATAGTCGAGTCATGATGACTATTTAGTCGTGATGACTTAAAATGGACCTTTAGCACTTAACCAATTCTAATTAACGCGCCACAGAAAAAGTGGTAAAATGGCGGATTTTTGGAGGAAAGACAGGCTAAACAATCTTCTCTTTTATCCAGCCATTCTAGCTGTGAGAACCACTTTGAGCTGTCCTTTTGTTTCAGTATGCTCTATTTATCTCTTCTGTAAGCTCTTTGGTTGCTGTTTTGGCTTTAATAGCATTTTAT
>NW_003556698.1:0-1357 GCF_000090795.2 Amphimedon queenslandica
GCAGATATTTAGTTATTAAACTATCAGATATCGTCTGGAGAGTCCCACAAAGTATCTCCATTCATCTCCATTACGGGACCAGTTCCCGGCAAACTAGGAGTGTTTCAATGAATAATGCGCTCACGTGATCCTGTTTCTAATCCTGTTCTGTGTATGGTTGATATTAGGCATGGCACCAGACTCTTATTCGGTAAATTAGAGTCTGGCTAGCAAGACTAGATGTGGGCGTGTAGAAAAGGGTTAATTTTTAATTTTCGTGGATTTTTCGTCCCATGAAAAACACGAAAATTTAATTGCAACGAATTTTCTTACGTTTACGGTACTAGTACAAACCTCTTTCTGTCTCTGATCATACATCATCTTCTCAACCATATCTCTTGTCTCTGAATCAAGATCAGATAACTAACAACATACCATCATAAAGTTTATGAGTTGATCATGCAGTAGATCAATAGCTGGAAACAACTGTGGGTGCATTTTTGTGACCATTTAAATCTGAGGCAAAGCTTGTTCAAAGATCAATATTCACAATATACACATTTAATGATGCTGATACATATTCATGACTTAGTTTGAAATGAAATTTTACAATTCAATTTTATAACATTTCCTCATGCTTGGTTATTAGTATTTCCTTGTACTTTTATTGCTAATTAAATGAAGCAATGACTTATTTACTTTATAAATGTCATACACCTAAACTTTGATTGAATTACAGGATCTATAGGTTTTCAGGGACAGCTGTTGAATACTACAGCAAGCTTTACTTAAACATTCTTATGATGCTTGTACATGTACATCAACTTAAAAATTTTTTTAGATATTAGATATCAACATCAGCTCAAACTTTGATATAAAGAGATGTATATGCATAAAAATTAAGAAAATTCTCTCCTAGTCATTTTTGGCAAAATTTGGCCAAAGATCCTGTATACAGAAACTTTGACCTGACTTTGAAGCAACTCTAAAAATTTGTAAAAAATCCAATTTTGATCAAAATCGACTCAAACTTTCTATGCAACATAAAAACATGTATATGCATAGGAAAAATAATAAAATTTAAGAATTCTCTTCTTTTCATTTTTAGCAAAATTTGGCCAATGACCCTGTACTATGATAGCACAGGGTCTTTGGTCCAATTTTGGTGCCAACTTTTAAAATTTGTAAAAAATACAATTTTTATCAAAATCAGCTCAAACATTCTACACAAAATACATATTTACATTTAGGTTTGTTCAGCAGCTCATTCCAATATCTCACCTCCTTTCTTTCCCTTGAAAATGCCACCTCACTCCTTAGCAATTAACAGACTCAGCGTAACAATTAATGTATAAAGATACAGCTACTTTTAAAGCAA
>NW_003556699.1:0-1357 GCF_000090795.2 Amphimedon queenslandica
ATTATATCTGCCCAATTCTCTTTAGTTAAGCTGGTAGTGGAGGACCCAGTGTATAAAAGAGATGACAAGTACTTTTTGTCTCGCGAGGAGGCCTTTGAGTCCTCAATGAGAAAGAGCATTCATTATATTGAGGCTCTTAAATCTGGAAAAATCAAGGGAAGACCTGATGCTTACTTTTATAGAACGTATGTCATCATGCACTGCATAAATTATTCAAGTACTTTAAAGATGCATGTACAAGTGTTTTTATTTATTGTCTAGTGTTTTAGACTTTTAGTAGTCATTGCATTATGCAAATATTGTTGTTTCTACATGACTACATTAATTATTTTTGTTTTTTATTTATTTTATATTTAGAGCTATAAATGATGATCTTCCAACAGTCCTGCATGACTCCATGTTCCTGCCTACAATAGAAGTAGGAATGGAGAGAGAGCAGTAGAGCAACATTCATAAATGTTATTATATTTATACTTGCAGGGTCAATGCACTGAAGAACAGAAAGAGAAATGGTTAAAATTAGCTTCTAATTACAGCATTATCGGAGCCTATGCACAAACTGAGCTAGGACATGGTAAAACTAACGTGTTACTCATAATTTTAATTCATTCATTACAGGAACCTTTATAAGGGGTCTTGAAACTACTGCAACTTATGACCCCTCGACCGAGGAATTTGTTCTCAATTCCCCAACGCTTACTTCAATGAAATGGTGGCCTGGAACACGTAAGAATTAACAAAAAACTAACCCTACTTACATGTATGTATGCATAATGCATATCAGAGCCATAGGAAAGGCAGCGGCCGGGGCGGCACTGGCTGCTTCACTTTTCAAAGCCAGGCCCGCCATTTTGAAGGTTTATTATAGTTAATTAATTGACCACGCCTGAAATACGCTTCATAAGGCATCATAATTGACCACACCCACTATGAATATAATTAAATACACAAAATTTTTCGGCACGCTTTGCGCGCCAAAATACCCGCCTCCTTGGTCATTTTTTCATTGCTACGGCTCTGCATATATATGACATTCTGTAATACATTCATACAGTTGGTCATACAGCCACACATGCTGTGGTTGTTGCAAGATTGATAACCAAAGGAAAAGATGAAGGAATTCATTTGTTCATTGTGCAGCTACGTAGCCTTGAGGACCATAGACCACTACCAGGTAACAGTAGCTATTTATAACTAGCAGTTATTATCTGGTTATTAAAGGAATAAAGGTCGGAGACATTGGACCAAAGTTTGGGTACTTTGGCATGGACAACGGTTTCCTCCACATGACGAATGTGAGGATACCAAGAGATCAAATGCTAATGAAATATGCTCAGGTAATATACATGTACCAAGA
>NW_003556700.1:0-1357 GCF_000090795.2 Amphimedon queenslandica
TCAAAAAGTAAAAAATTATCATACATACATAAAGGAATGACAAAATGGCGGCACTGACTGCCTCATCTTTAATCTGCAAATGTTCCACACAAAGTTACTCCAAGTGCTGTCATATTTAGCAGGAACACAGGTATAATTATGGAGAACAGCTACTGAAGTGCGCAAATTGATGAGACTTATTCTGAAGAAAGATATAGCCTAGTAAATGGAAATGTCCATTCCTGCCCTATATAAAGTCAACCAGTAGTATACGGAGATAATTGCTCAGTATACTAATCCGCGTCCACTCATTGCTGGACATGGGATATTTTATGTGTACTTAACATTCTTGATTCTATATAGATCATGCTGACAATCCTCATCACTTGTGCTTCATTTCATATCGCATACCTTCTAATTTCACTCCAACAATTGTGTCTCATGGCAACTCAAAGTCAAAGCAGCCGTTCTTTCCTACTCTTCCTAGTACAAAGAGAGCTCTTGCAGAAGAATGTCGTACAAAAGGGCCTAAAGGAGCTATTCAGAGAGTTTCCAAGGGTGTCGGTGGTGTTGTTGGAGCAAGAAGTCCATGCGAATTACCTAGAAATGAGCGACAAGTGTCTTATTTAAAGGCCAAAAATAAATTAAACTTTCACTCAAGTGCCTCTTCTGATCAAGTATTTATTTTAATGCAAAGAGCAAAGGAGGAAGACAGTCGTGGCTTATTTGTACGAGCTACAAGAACGTCACCTGAAGCAGCATTTGTGTTAGCTAGAGACTGGCAATTAGATGATATTGTTCGCTTTTGTACAGCACCTACTGATTTCTCTGTCCTGACAGTTGACCCAACATTTAACCTTGGGAATTTTGATGTCACACCAGTCACATATAGGCATGGTCTGTTAAGCAGTGTGCGGACTGGAAAACCACCTGTGTTTTTGGGGCCAGTAATGATTCATTATCACAAGACATTTCACACATTCCTTTTCTTTGCCTCAACCATTATTGGCCTTCGGCCTCAACTGCAAGCTTTAAGGTCATTTGGTACGGATGGTGAAAGAGCTCTTGTACAAGCATTCTCTCATGAGTTCCGTTATGCTAGTCATTTGACATGCTTCAATCATTTTCGCCAGAATATTAAGAGAAAGTTACAAGAGCTTAAGTATTCTGAGCATGCCTATAGCGATATTCTAAATGATATTTTTGGCTATAGACATGATACTACACTTATTGAAGGTCTAGTTGACAGCCAAAATCCTTCACAGTTTGATGAAAATGTTACTACACTTCAACAGAAGTGGAATAAGGTGGAGAAGGAGGAAGGGGCCTTGTCAGGATTTTATGATTGGTTTTTACAACATAAAGCTACAGTTATGAA
>NW_003556701.1:0-1357 GCF_000090795.2 Amphimedon queenslandica
AAGTTAGCTTAGACTGCATGATTGATGGCTGCTTGTAAATCTTATGCACACAGACACAAACCATATGGTGCACAGACACAACACCCTGGGGCAATAGTAATGATTACAGGGTACTAAGTAAAGTAGCATAATAGTAAAAGCAAGAGTTTTTGTGAACGTCAGGAAGTAATTCAGTATAATGTAATTCCCATAATACAACACAGACTGGTATTACATGTATAGCAATATGCTATGAGTGACAACAACAAGTATAGCTGGAAACAACTAATCAATGCAGAGGCTTTTCATCCTGTGCCCAATGACTGATGCCTTTCTAAAAAACTTCATGCCGGCAAAAAAAATCCAATGCACAGACACCTTAAAACCACTTAAATTACAACATTATTTTTTATTAATAACAATGGCTTATTGTAATAGTAACAGTAATATGCTTTACTGCAATAATAATAATAATAATAATAATAATAATAATAATTATTATTATTATTATTATTATTATTATTTCAACTGTAAAAACATAGTATGCGTGGACAAGGACTAAGGAACAATATCAAATGAACAGTTAAAGACTGGCTGCAACTTGTACAGCAACCATAAGTACTAATAGCTCGACTAATAGTAATGGATTATATATATTCAGTAATTGACTACTGGATAATGTTTATATACATGTAAGCCTACTAGATACTAACCAGTACTCCATCCACTTCGTGATTAAAAAAAACCATGATCCACTGAGCTGCCTTCCTTGATGTTTCAGGCTTTCAGCCTCCTGAGCGAGCTCCTGAGTGAGCCTCCATAGCTCCTTGACATCCCTCCCCCTTATTCATTAATCATTAATTAAGCTAAACTACTTATTATTCATAGTGTCTATCCCTATGGATAGTTTCCAGGAACAGTTACACCTAACTCCGGACAACTATCCAGGAACAATAGGATAACCGGGTGAACCAACATGCCTCTACCAAAATCAGCTTCCATAGGAGCACGAGCAACAGACGTCTATTCTGAGTCATGTCCGCTAGTGATGGACTATATAAAAGAGAGGGGAGGAGGCGGAGAAGGAGAGCTACCCCAACTACTACCTTATCTGAGACAATTGTTGACTTGCTGCGCGTGTGCTGGACTGCTGAGAGACCCAATGGTGTCCCTCTCGTGTGGACACTGCTACTGCTACGAGTGTCAGTTTGTTGAGCCATTACTGAAAATACACTGTCGACAATGTAGAGGGAGGGAGGGCCTAGTCATTAATAATCAGCTAAGACTAGTCGCTAGTTTATACAGGGAACTCATTCATTTATTGGGACTGGCCACACCTACCGACCACGCCCTACAGGAACTGGTACTGGAAGTGACG
>NW_003556702.1:0-1356 GCF_000090795.2 Amphimedon queenslandica
CTGTCTATTTATGTTTATCACTGTTTATCATTGTTTGCCACTGTCTACTTATGTTTATCACGGTTTATCATTGTTTGCCACTGTCTACTTATGTTTATCACGGTTTATCATTGTTTACCACTGTCTACTTATGTTTATCACTGTTTATCATTGTTTGCCACTGTCTACTCATGTTTATCACGGTTTATCATTGTTTGCCACTGTCTACTTATGTTTATCACGGTTTATCATTGTTTGCCACTGTCTACTTATGTTTATCATGGTTTATCATTGTTTGCCACTGTCTACTTATGTTTATCACGGTTTATCATTGTTTGCCACTGTCTACTCATGTTTATCATGGTTTATCATTGTTTGCCACTGTCTATTTATGTTTATCACTGTTTATCATTGTTTGCCACTGTCTACTTATGTTTATCACGGTTTATCATTGTTTGCCACTGTCTACTTATGTTTATCACTGTTTATCATTGTTTGCCACTGTCTACTTATGTTTATCACTGTTTATCATTGTTTACCACTGTCTATTTATGTTTATCACTGTTTATCATTGTTTACAACTGTCTACTCATGTTTATCACTGTTTACCTTTGTTTACTTATGTTTATCGTTGTTTACTACGGTTTATCATTGTTTGCCTAGGCTTACTTATGTTTATCACTGTTTAGGATGATACAAGAGTTCTGTTCCCACACTAATGTTTACTAAATTAACAGTAAACTCTGGAGTTTGGCTAAATTATTGGTCTTAAATCAAGCCTTATCTCTAAATTTGAGCTGATTCTGACTAAATTTTTTAAATTTTGATGTCCTTATGGTACAATACATGTACATGTACAGTGTATGGATGTACTTACAGACTCTTGATCCATAGTCAGGTCTTGGTATCATTATGATTCTTTGATACATGACACATAATCCTTTAACATCAGCATCTACACACACTGTATAATTATTAATTATTACTAGTGTATCATGATTTATACTAACCAAAAGGTCTAGTGGAGCTACCAATGATCATTACTCTCTCCTCTGGTTTCATACCTTACAATATCTTTGGTAGCCTCTTCTTGAATCTTTTAGGATCAGTCTAGTACATTAACAGATAATAGAGAGACACTAATAATTATATTGTAGCTTTTGATTGACATACTTTATCAGTTTTTGGTATCTTTTTTTAAAAAGTTCTCTCACAGTGACCTATGAGTACAACTGAGGGTGGCCAGTCTTTAGCAACCTTTTAATGAAATATAATATCATTATTATTATTATTACTTCTATATTGTTATCATTAGCGTACTTTGAAGACCATGTGCAGGAGCATGTTCAGTCCAGCTTTTCCCGGAAATTACCCGCC
>NW_003556703.1:0-1356 GCF_000090795.2 Amphimedon queenslandica
TCAGGTCATTAATTCTCATCATTGATACACAATAGTTGATGAGTATTTCAAACTGAATAATTTATATTGATGTACATAAAACAGATTGTTAACAATTAAGTGTGTTTGTTAGTGTGTCTCTGTGTGTCATGTGTTTGTGTGTGATGGTGACGTGTGTCTATATGTGATGTGTGTGTGTGTACTAATACATACATTATGATGTGTCTGTGTATGATAGTGCATATAATGTATGTGAGAATTTATGAATGTATGATGTGTGTATGTGATGTGTATCTATAATGTGCATGTTATGTGTGTGTGAGTATTATCATGTATCTGTGTGTGTGTGTGTATCATGTGATAGTGATGTGTATCTATGCATGATGTGTATGTATAAATAACAATGTACACACATATACACATACATATGTATAATGAATGTGTATAATGTATATGTGTGTATGTGGTAAGTAAGTGTACATGAATGTTTGTACATTATTATTAGATCAATGGATATCTCCTGTTGTTACTGGAGACAGACCACCTCCTATTGAGTCCTTCACTCTAACACCAGTTACTAATAACACTGCAGTAATGTTCGGAGGCTCTACTGATAATGGATGGAGTAATAAACTGTATATGATAAGTTTCACTAAGACATCAGTGGTGAGTTAATACTGTAGGATGGGTTGTGATTGTAAGGTATTGGAAATTGTGGGTTTCTATTTTAACCCAGTCTACAGTAATTAACATTTATTAATTATTTTATTACATTGATATAATTATTCTTTCAGGATATATTAGAAGTACCAAATCCTGGAGGATCAGTACAATGGCCTAAGGGAAGATATGGTCATTCAAGTGTACTGATTACCACTAGTTCAGGACCACACTTACTAGTGGTTGGTGGATCACCTGCCTATGATGTATGGTTACTGAACATTAACAAAAGAAAATGGAAAGAACTGGTAAGTGTTATATTATGATGCTTGATAATGAAACATAAAGTGATTAACTAAATTGTAACTCATGAGGTTTGTAATGTACATGTACATATTATAATACTCAGTAAAAACTACTGATGAATAATGCTGGTATTCAGTATGTGTGTGTGTGTCTGTTTTTAGTGTGAATGTGTGTTTGTGTCTTTTTGTGTTTTGTGTTTGTTTCTTTACCTAAATATGTGTGAATATACATGTGTCTGTGTGTGTGTAAAGATGGTTTCACAATTGATAGAGTGTCAATGCTGGAATTAAAATAAATTGTATTTTATATACATTGTGTATGTACACACGGTACATGTTTTATATTTGTGTGTTTATGTGTGTGAGCAATTATGCATGCTTTACATGTACCTTTATATGTGTATGCATGTAT
>NW_003556704.1:0-1356 GCF_000090795.2 Amphimedon queenslandica
AGGCTGAATCTTACTTAAGATCTTACATAAATTATCTTACAATTTTACTGATAAGATTTACAGGTCGGATCTTATTTAAGATCTTACATGAATTATCTTACAATATCACTGATAAGATTTACAGGCCCGATCTTATTTAAGATCTTACATGAATTATCTTACCATATCACATCATAATAAGTCATTCAAGATCTTGAAAGATCTTACAAGTCGCATGACGTCACAGGAAGTAGTTGACAACCCACGATAGCCTTTACAAAAGTATGAGCATATAAAGAAAGCCAACTTCTAACAACATTAAAGTTAATTAAGTCACCATATTATCACACAACATTATAGTATGCATTAATGCATTGTAAGATCTTGATCAGATCAGTCATTTTAATTATAAGGGATGTGACAAGATCCCATTTAATAAATCATAACTAAACTCTTTAAGATCTTGAAAGATCATACAAGATTTATACCTGATCTTAACTGATAATATAAGATTTAGTTCCTGATCTTGAAAGACTATGCAAGATTTAGTTCTTAATCTTGACTGATAAGTCAAGGTAATGTAAGATTTATTGCCTGATCTTGAAAGATCATACAAGATTTATACCTGATCTTGACTGATAATGTAAGATTTATTGCCTGATCTTGAAAGATCATACAAGATTTATACCTGATCTTGACTGATAATGTAAGATTTAATTCCTGATCTTGAAAGACTATGCAAGATTGAGTTCTTAATCTTGACTGATAAGTCAAGATAATGTAAGATTTATTGCCTGATCTTGAAAGATCATACAAGATTTATACCTGATCTTGACTGATAATGTAAGATTTATTGCCTGATCTTGAAAGATCATACAAGATTTAGTTCCTGATCTTGACTGATAATGTAAGATTTAATTCCTGATCTTGAAAGACTATGCAAGATAGAGTTCTTAATCTTGACTGATAAGTCAAGATAATGCAAGATTTATTGCCTGATCTTGAAAGATCATACAAGATTTAGTTCCTGATCTTGACTGATAATGTAAGATTTAGTTCCTGATCTTGATTGATAGCATAAGATTAATCGTCTGATCATGTCTGATCATGTAAGATTTATCATAAGATCTTGACAAGATTTATCATAAGATCTTGGCAAGAATTTGGAACTTCTTGTCTAATAATCTGGCAGGAACAGGCATGATTAATCATGCATGATCATTTTAAGGTTTCATAAGATCTTAAGTAAGATCTTACGTAAGATTTTTTTCCTGGGTACTGATTCGACAAACGTTCAATCAGGAAGTAACCAAATAATGCATTGTTTTATAATGTGTATTTTGTGTATCAAGCAATGACATGTCTTCATATGTAGCA
>NW_003556705.1:0-1356 GCF_000090795.2 Amphimedon queenslandica
ATGTATGGATTGGAAGATACAAAGCTATACTGATTGGTATAGTATTGTGTTTTATAGCATGGATTATAATGGGAATTGGATTTATTGTGGGCACTTCTTTGACTCTGAAGCAATATTATACAGTGTCTATGGTTTTGCTTATTTCCTTCAGTTCAGTGGTTTTTCCAGTTTTACTGCTAACATTATTCAGTATAACATTGATCAACTTGTTGGAGCTTCAGCTAATGAACTGACTTCTTTCATATGCTATCTGGACCACTTGTGGCTTCAATTTTTTACATTCTTGCTTATTTTATAACAAATATTTTATCATAATCACTTTTATAGCATCAGGTGTATCTGTATTTCTTGTACTGGTGTCTCGTTCATTCTTCAAGCACAAACTGGAGAACATATCACTGATCAAGAATCCCATCAAACTCATAATTAGAGTATTGTGTTATGCCAGGAAGCACAAGTATCCTCAGAATCATAGTACTTTGACCTACTGGGAAGAAGAGGCTCCTTCAAGACTAGACCTGGGTAGGAATAAATATGGTAGACCATTCACAGAGGAAGAGGTAGAATATGTAAAGACAGTATTTCGTATGCTACCATTATTCATTGGTTTTGTAACAGTTAATTGAAGTAATGAAACCTATTGGTCTGCTGATAAGAGTTTTACATTACCAACTTGCTTAGCAGTAACAGACTCTCAGTATTTCATTTATTCAGTCATTCTAATGTTAGTATACCGTAAGGCGCCTTTTTTCGAGGGCTATAAATTTCGTGGATTTTCATTTTGCGGATTTAATTTTCATGAATTTATGCTGTCTGCCATCTTGTACCATATTAATTTGATTTTTACAAAAGTAATTTTTGCGAATCTTTAAAAAATCGCGAAATCCGCGAAATTTATAGCTCTTGAAAAAAGGCGCCCTACGGTATTTATTCTTTATCAGAGAGTTTGTTTCTACAAGTATATTCCCAGTATACTGACTAGAATGAGTGTTGGTATCTTCCTTGCTTTCATTGTTACAGTTTCTAAAGTATTCATATTTGTCATTGAGAGGTCTCACCTTGGTATAAACAATTTTGGTAAACTGCTTTTTATTCCAGAAACTATTTAAGGGTTTACCTTTGTATTATTGTATCCAGTATCACTGGAGTTCACAGTAGCTCAGTCTCCAGTACACATGAGAGAAGTGATGGTTGGATTGTGGTATGTCACTTCTTATGGGCTTGTTTTTTTTCATCAGCACCACTGTTAATTTTCCATTTGATTGTGAGAATCAATATGTACTATTTTCTATTATTATATAACAAAGAGTGTACTAGTTCTTATCATACTGATAGTGTTTGTGATACTGGCTAAAC
>NW_003556706.1:0-1356 GCF_000090795.2 Amphimedon queenslandica
GTACTCCTTCAGCCAATGGGAGGTGGTATGGGAGCGTGGAGGGCTAAAGTATCTGATTATGGATCAGCTAATCTTCAGCATCTTATAATTAGGTCAGTCAATCCTGGTGGCCCACTTTATGCAGCACCTGAAGCAGCCAATCCAAGGGAACACTCTCCTTCAATGGATGTGTTCAGTTATGGTGTCCTCCTTCTAGAGATGATAACACGACGTATTCCTCTACCAGAAGAGAGAGTAG
Source organism: Amphimedon queenslandica (assembly GCF_000090795.2). NCBI lineage: Eukaryota > Metazoa > Porifera > Demospongiae > Haplosclerida > Niphatidae > Amphimedon > Amphimedon queenslandica. The sequence goes on from NW_003556706.1 coordinate 239, forward strand.
GTCTTATTGATGGTATTAGAAGAGCCTCGTTTAGGTCTCTTGTTCAACGCTGCCTGATAGTTGAGTATAGACACCGTCCAACAATGAATGATATTATAACTGAACTAAATGACACTATTTAATGGTAACCTGTTTGTAGCTTTGGAGTTAGTAATTTTTCTATTTTTTGTATTTTGATGCTTAGTTTAAAATTGATAAAAATAAACATTAATTTTTCTAAAATGTAAATTTTAGATCTAACTTAAAGTCTCTTACAGTGTGTCCTCTTAACACACTCTGCAAGTACTGAATCAACTGGAGGGGAATAGACCTCTTGTCCACTGATGTACATTGTACAGGGTCAAAGCTCCAAGTAGAGTCCATTCCTTATTGTTATAATGTATACTGTATACTGTATATGTATCTGTACTGTAGGTCTGAGTGATGTTACAATTGATAAACTTAAACAACTCCAAACTCAAATTACTGAATTAAAGTATGAAAAAGATAATAATAATAGTACATGTACTGTACATAGTAAGAGATAGAGTATCTATTTTTTTAATTTTACTTCTCTCTCTCTCCCCAGAACTAAGAATGCCCATCAGTTGTTAGTCCATTCAGATGATCTGGACTGGAATACAATAGCATACGAACAGTTCAACTCTGAGCACTCGGCCTACGACTGCTACCTTCGTTATAAGCACTTCCTTCAGCCGTCGGTCAACCACAAGGAATGGATGCCCAATGAAGTATGGAGGCTGAACGAACTAGCAAAGAAATATGAGGGGTATAACTGGGAGGCCATTGCTGCTGAACTCAACACTGGAAGAACTGCTGTCCAGTGCTTGAGGTGTTATAAGACCAGCTCTCATCTCCTTAGTAAAAAGTATGTGAACTTTATACTAACTTGAGTTTACAGTGTAGCCTAAACGAGAATATTCGTAAAAATACTAAGAAATCCTTATAGGGCAGTTGGATACTCTCTTTCCCTATTATATACTCTTACTAATATATGTAGGTGCTGTCCATACAAGTAAATGGAGGTGTATGCTATAGAGTGTCTATTAAGAGAGGCTACGTGTGCATACATGTGCTGTAGTAATGATATTAATTTTATGAGTCACTGAAGCAACTTT
>NW_003556707.1:0-1356 GCF_000090795.2 Amphimedon queenslandica
GAGAATAGGAGTAGTGATTTTTCATTCAGTGAGGGAGAGCAGCTGGAGATATATGTGAAGTCTGATAGTTTTGAGTGGAAAGGAAGATCCTTGGTGTCTGGTGATGAGGGATTTATTCCTAGTAGTTGTGTTTACTCAATGTTGGAGTCACTTCAATTGTTAGAGTTTATACTGTCAGTGGAAGAAGTGTCCCTTCCTATTCTACAGAAGATAAGGAATGATTCATCTAGTAATGATGAGAAAGCTTCTCTTTTCTTGGAGACTATTAATGATGATCCTATTATGATATCTGCACTGAGACAAGACAAGGAACAACATGATAAAGGTAATATTTGTGATTATTGTGACAGTCAGTATAATTATTGATGAACATGTAATGTCATGTGTACATGCATACTTGTATATGTAGCATGTACTGTACTCTGTACTATAGTGTGTGGGTGTATCAAAGGCACCTTCATTAGTTTATACAGTGGAGACCACAGGAGGAGTAGTTAGAAGTGTCATCTAACTACCAATTCTGGTAATCTTAATAATAACAAGTGACCACGAGGGCATATACACAATGAATGACAATAAAAATATTAATAAATAATTACACAATAGTCCACTGGTCTAAGAAAACTCAGTTTGAAAATGCTACCATCAGAGACTTTCACGAGTGAGCCAATGATGTCATTGGTGGACAGAACCAATGATTGAGACGAGATGAGGCGGTCTGAGTGGATGTGAGTTAGAAATGATGTATCAAACGGCTGACACTATCCTCAACACTATCCTTTTTAAGATCAAATAGACCTAACAGAGGGTGACCACCATCCTTCAGATGCAAGAGTATCGCCTCCTGTGTAGCATCAGCACAAGAGTGGTGCTTATGATAGGCAGTCTGCAGACAATCAGTGAGATGCATGCAGTCCATGATAGGAGACAGCTGGTTGAGGATTAGTCTTTTAAACAATTTAGCAATAACAGATGAGACTGTGATACCATGATAGCTAGAGGCAACCAATGGGTCAATGGGTCAACCAATGGGTCTTTACCTTTAGTGTCTTTCATACACTCACATACTACAAACCAGATAAACTACAGCTGTTTCGTGTCACTGGATATAGATTAAGACTTGGCTTCTTCTCAGCATTTAAATCAACTAACATCCTCTTGTGTATATCCAGTAACATTATATTCCTGTCCCTACATATGTACACATTACATGTGTGTATGTATGTACATATGTATTGTGTGTGTGTATTTGTTTATTGGTTGTAGTGACAACTAGCAAGTTGTGTGTGTTTGTATATACACATGATGTGAATATGTGTATTATTATGTACATACATGTATATAAGTATAATCCTT
>NW_003556708.1:0-1356 GCF_000090795.2 Amphimedon queenslandica
CTCTCTCTCTCTCCCTCTCAGGTTGCTGCTACAAAAAAGATGTCCAAGAAGAAGAAGGGAGGAGGAAGTGGTAGTGGTGGTGCTAGTGGTCCAGTCACTAAAACTACATCTGCTGGAAAAGGTATTGTGCTATATCTTTTACAGCATGTGTGACATACAGAGCATTATGTGCATTCACTCTACATGTATATGAACATGTAATGACTGTATTATGTTACTATTAATGTATGGAGCCATTGCAGTGCATTTATCATGATCAAAGGCCATATGCAGTGTATGTTTACTTTACCTTTTACTTTGTACAATAGCTGCAATTGATAATATGCAACTTGTACATGTACAGTACATTGATGATATATTTTGTTTAGACTTGTCTCAAGGAAAGTTATGGAAACTGTTAGTGGAAGATGTACTTCAGCATTTCCTGTACACATTGGAATAGTAAGCTAATAATAACGGAATAAACAATATTTAATGATGTACATGTACTTAAATATCTATCTCTTTCTCTAGTAATTCTGTAACTCACATGTGTACTACTTGTGGTGTTAGCAAAGTCTCTCTTCTCAGGGAATTCTGTAACAAAACAGGTTAAATGGCATCATACCTCATTAATATTCATTGACCGCACCCCTTATCAGGAGTACAGATTACATTGAAGGATTAAAAATTTTCCTTGACTGCTCCATTCAATGAAGGTGATCTTGCCTGTATTGTACCTGTTGTTAAGCACACTGATTTTAAAGTGAGACAAAACTTCATTTATTACTGCTGTGTACTGTCACTTTTGCTACACAATATATACCGTAGTTTAGGGAATTTATGTGGTAGAAACTTTTGTGTTTTTAAATGATGCTGTTATTTAATTTTACCAAATAAGACTGTGTCATGTATTATTGAATGTGGCATATAATTATGTAGGTGATCTAATTTTTTTTGGAATTCTAATCCAGTGAAATTAAAATCACAGTGAAAAATTTTCGGATTGATGGTATATTATGTCTTTTACATGTATGTGTACTTCAATCTTCAACAATTTTATTGTATTTCTAATTTTCTTTTTATCTTAAATTTTCTTTCACTCAATCTCCCCAGCCTCTTGAAGCCTCTGGCTTGTATGAGTTGGCTCAGGTTCAGTTGCAGTCTGGTAATATTGAAGTTGCTCTTGACTATCTATCTGAAGCTGTGCAATTGTTTGCTCAAGTCTTTGGGCCACTACATGTCAACATAGCAAACTGCTATAAGTGAGTGGTGTCATTTAAGTACTCTATATTCCATTGTATTATTATATATAGAGTTATTGCACTAATTCATCATGCTCTAGGAGACAGTAAACTAGTAAGTGGTGCATGTAAC
>NW_003556709.1:0-1356 GCF_000090795.2 Amphimedon queenslandica
ATGATATAGTACAAGAAAGTTATCGACCTCAAACCCAACCTGTCCATCATCCGCGGTCTTCGAACGACAGAACCATTTTACGGACTTGGACTTAAAAAACATGTAACAATAAAGAAAAGGAACTTTTAACTCAATATATAAATACTACCTTTAGTACTCTTTATAATGACTTGGTTTTGTTTCAGCTCTTTCCTTCTGCAGCAAGAACTTCAAGGATTAAGTTTAGGTGTCACGTGATCAATATTCGGATAATCCAATTTACGGAGAGTCGTCATGAAATCGCTTCCGTCGATCACAGTATAAAACGAGGTGCCCTGGGCACAATATGGCGGCCAGATTGAATTAATTTTGAAAATAACAAAATGGCTCCCGCACAGGCACTGTTCTTAACATGGCTAAATCACTAGCAAAACGCATTATAAAAACATTAAAATTAGCAAAGGTGAGAGAGTTAACCTACAAGCACACCTAGAAAGCATAGCAAGGAGAGAAATGGTATAATTGACTTGAAGTAATAATTTTACATTATTATCAAATATTATATTGTATATTCTGAAAAATCTGCCAACAGCCTAAGAAACACGGTCAATGATGCTGTCAGGCAGGTAATAAGTGATAGTGGCAAGGGAATAGCCCTCACTACTACACAGAAAACCAGCCCAAGAACCGCCACCACTGGGACCAGACAGCCCTGCCGACTACCATATATCAGCCACCATCATCAAGTATAAGTGGTTCCAACAAAAGACCCCAACATGGTCCTCATTCAGATCCTAGTACTGGTAGCAGTTGTAACATTCAACGATCTACTGGAAGAAGTAAATACAAAAATATTATTCTAAATTTTTAAAAATATAAACATTATGTATATAGGGTTGAATAGATATTGGGATGGTGAGGAGCCTCCTGTATCTGTGTACCTCTTCCCAACTGTGCCCAGTGATGCCGACAAAAATATGGCAGTACTGTGATGGTAATATACCAGTACAAGAAAAATGCTAGTACGAGCCTAAAAATATTAATGCCACCATATGATTACTTTACATTACAAATAATACTTACTTCTGTATCTAGTAACTAATAAACTTGAGTTACGATTACAGGACTCACAACTGGGATTTAATCGAAATTCAGCACAAATCACATGACGATCTAAAATTATGAATAGTTTTGATGATGTTGATAATAATAGTAATAATAATAATAATACTAACAAAGAATACCTGTCTGTAACTGATCATCCTTCGGTCAACCATACCACACTAACATTAATGTATGTTTCCCAACAGCCGATCCTATATCTATGCACAAAATGGCTGCTCTTCATCCCCATCACCCATACCTTATTTATATATA
>NW_003556710.1:0-1356 GCF_000090795.2 Amphimedon queenslandica
TACGATAATGAAACCATTCCCATGAAGTAGTTTGTTTGCGAGTAGTGAGTTCCAAAAATGATGCTTCTTCTTTGGAAATTTTGATTCTTAAAAAGGTTTCAGAGATAAGCTGAGTGAAAGCTGTCTGTGTCAGAGATTTGTAATGAGGTTTATAGAATTCACACAAAGGAAAAGGCAAATTTGGCTCTCTTTCGTCAGACACCTCACCCGAAATTGTGAATCCAGGTAATACTGTAAAAACAACAGCCTTAGGACATACTGCATTAAGCTTGCTGTAGACAATATTTTTGTCAAGACAAGGAATTGCTGGTGTAACAGTAGCAGAAGTTGCTGCTGGTATTGCAACAGTTGCTGTGATTGATGCTACAGTTGTTGTAACAGTTGAAGCTGGTCTAAGAGATGTTGTGGTTGGTATCGTAATTGTTGGTGGCATTCGAGTGACTGCTACTGCAGTTGATTTAGGTAGATTAGATGTAGCAGTATCTTTCTGACTATGTTTGGGTTTAAAGAATTTTATCTCTGATGCAGGTGAAGGATTGACCTACATAATATGATAAATTATATGTGGCACAGTGAGCATGTACACTGACAATTTACTTACATTTTTAGAGAATGACTGATTCCATACACATGGAAGTGATGTGCAACTCATTTTAACAATACCAAGACGAGCACATGCTTCTATCTTAAACAAAATACCAGCAACATGAGAACATGTTCCACCTTTCCTATGGGATGCACAGTCAATCAAATTAAACTCGTCCTTCAACATACCCTGCCATACAGCTACAATGACCTGTCACAACATCAGCAGTCTTCTTATGTAAGCAAACCCATGCTTCATGTGGAGGATCATTCAGCCTTTGAGAAGCCTTTACCTTTCCTTTCAGTACACAGTTAATTCCTTGTTCCATGTCATGGAAATAAATCGTCTGCACCCAACCACTGATGAAATAAAACTAACAATAAATAAGCCATAAAAGTGGTGAATTATTACCTGGCATAATAATTATAAGCATCCAAACTCTTGTAATTCTTTAACATTTCTTTAGTGAATTCTCCAGTAGTTGAAACAAGATACATGTAGAGCTGACCGAATTCTAAGTCTGGCCATAGTGAGATATCATCAGACCACATCTCCATAGGCACTTTATATGGATCACAGAGATCAGATAGACCCTGAAAGATTAGTTTAAGCTTCTTCTTATAGCTTTCCTCCATTGCTTCTTCAGTACCTTGCCGTCCAATGGGCGTGTTTGATGGGTGTGGTCAATATATTGCAACAAATACGGCACAGTTAGTTGCTACAAGAATTAGCGCCCTATAGGGTCTATTGTCAAGCAAGCTGCAATCAAT
>NW_003556711.1:0-1356 GCF_000090795.2 Amphimedon queenslandica
TAACTGCACCACCAAGGATCCCACAACAATCAGAGAAGACAACCAGGGAGCAATTGCTATTGCAAAAAATCCAGTCTATCATTCACGAACAAAGCACATACAATGTAAACATTAAATACCATTACATTCGTGAGGCAATACAAGATAAAGCGCTTCAATTGGAATACTGTCCCACAGCAGAAATGCTTGCAGACATACTTACAAAACCACCAGCTCAAGAGAAATTCGAGAAACTAAGAGAAAAGATGGGACTACAGGAGGTAATTGAATAACAGCAAACACTATTTCAATTAAGTAGGAGTGTTGAGGGAATGTAATTTACATGTAGCTACTAAACTAGTTAATTTGTGTAAACATTATGAATATTGTTGTCTTGTATATTTAAGCTGATTTTTGTACTAGTAGTTCTGAGTTCTTTTGATTTTTCCTTGTGTTATTCAATGATAAGCTGTTAAGTTGTTGATTGGCGATCAGATCCTGCTAACACAAGCTTTACTGCTATGTATGTAACTGTGCTACAAATGCAATGTGATATAACTCTGTTGTTTAGTAAAACTGAGGTGACAGTGACATAGCATAGTCGTTTGCTTAGAAACCAATGTTTCCGAATTGAAATCTAGAGTTGCAGGATTAAGATCTGATGTTTCTGAAACAAAGGATTTAATGAAGAAGATCACTATAAGACTTGAAATTGAGTAAAAACTTTTTCAGCCGCTTAATTTAAATTGTAACTACTTCCGTTAACAATGTGTCTTACGTCTTAAAAGTTGTGGCTATCTTCTCTGGAGTCATAAAAACCATGAAACCTTTAAAGGCAAAACTATGGCAAGCTGAATGGTTCAAAATAATAATTTCATACCATCGTGTTGTAGACAGTAAAAAGTATGACACAAAGTATATAATAGCTATTAGGGCTGGGCGATAGTATCGATAGTGAATATATTGCGATAGTTTTTCAGCTATCACGATATGATATTAAAAATTATATCACGATAGTAACACGTGTTAATTGAGCATGCGCACAATGTAAAAACAAGTGTAGCCACATGCTTGTTGAAGTGTACTTTCTTGTCATAATTGACAGCTGCTACACTAACAAAGTTGTATGGCTACTTGTACTACTCAAGAGCTCCTCCCTTTGGAAGGCAGCAAAAGTCCTGTAGGGAAATATTTTGGCTTCCCAGCTAAGGATGAACAAATCATTGCTGAAAAGAAAGAGAGAAAAGAAGTGATCTGTAAACTTTGCTTTGAATCATTGAAGTACTCAGGGAACACAACAAACATGCGGTTTCATCTTAAAGAACATCATAGAACTGTGTTTTCCTTATTGCCTGTTGAAAAAGGATGCAGTGCCAG
>NW_003556712.1:0-1356 GCF_000090795.2 Amphimedon queenslandica
TGTCAGGTCAAGAAGATGTAGAAGGAAACTATAGGCACAATTATAAAAGTGAAAACTATACATTATAAGAATATATGACGCTCACACACACAAATGTTTCAAGAATATTTATAATAATAATCAAATGAAATTAATGTTGTAAAAATTGAGTTGATACTTAATACATGTGCATGTAGTACAAGTAGCAACATGTAATTATCCTAAAGCTGCTTCATTTATGAAAACAGCCTCTCCTATGAGTTAGGCCTACATGTGTAGTTACTCTTCATACAAGCTCCCATCCAAGCTTCTCACTGTTCATGCACAAACAAATGAAGTTGGCCACTTCTCACACAGTTTATTCCCAATGATCTTGCTATTACAATATCTCATCATTCTCCTCCATACACTTGTTCATAACCTGTAGCCCTTAATTTCTTTGTCTTGGAAGGTCAGCTATAGCTCATGTACAATGTAGCTCCATATCTTTCAATGAAATTAAGCAAAAAAACTTTAAAAATAGTATATCCTTCAAGAAGTCACTTATGATGAAACAGAGCAGGATAGAGTATTCCAAAAAACTATTCTTCTTCTAGTTTCTAAGAATATCCACCATGTTCTCCTCAAAATGACTGTACTCCATAAAAAACATACACCGTCAGGAAACGTACGCATAATGAATAATCGAACACGTGGTCAATGCAAAATGGACATATAAAAAGCACGCGTCTATTTTTATGTCCAGCCTTTCAATAAACAGGAGTTACACTAATGCTAAATACTGTATGTTCAATTATCTAACCATAGCTGTACATGTATAAAACACTATAACATAATGTAATAGTAATTGTGATCAGGCTGGTCAAATGGTAGACGTAACGCATTAGAAAGCATTACAAAGAAAAAGGCATTAAAAGGGCAAAGTGGCCAACACTTTCCAAGCTTTTGGATATAAAAATCACATATGAAAGCCACTGATGATTCTCCACCTAAAGTGAGCAAAGGCTCTGTTTGCGCACTCCAGCTAACTGATGTAAGGCTCACTCATGATACTCCTCCATAAAAATGTACCATCTCATTTCTTTAAAAGGGCAGTACTCTCTAGGCAGTAATTATAAAAAGTATGAAAAGAGCGACACTAAAAATGCCAAGCATTAACCTCACCATGTAACAAACAAAACGCAAATTTAATCCCCTCAATAAATTTATTCCCCTCAATAAATTTATTCCCTCTAAATTAAAGGGACACGTTCACGGAAATAGAATGCACACGTTACTGTAGAGGAAGTAAACATTAAATTGGGCGTGCAACAGATCATTAATTAATAGTTATGACACGTGTTTAGACACGCGTAGAGAGTAGAGACAGCAATAAGT
>NW_003556713.1:0-1356 GCF_000090795.2 Amphimedon queenslandica
GTAGAGCTGGCAATGACAGTTCAAATCACCATAAACACATGCAATCAAAATTTAAAAGAATTATTTTTCAAAAAATTAAAACTAGTATATAAATCTCTAGCTTCAGTCTTGAGTATCAATCCACTTGACATTTCATCTTTATTTCAGCTTGAACCTATCAATGATAATATTAAAGTCCTTACACAAACTTACTGTTAGTATTGCCATTTTTCTTCTTGTATGTAGTGCTCTTAGCATCACTAGCAGTAGTAGCCACTAGTGATCCCAGGCAGCGCCACGTGGAGGCGGCACTACACTGCTGCCCAAAAATTAAAAAAACCTGGCCCAACACTCTTGCTGAGGCCCAGGTTGTAAAAATAATAATAAATAATAAATCATAATAAATAATAAATAAATAAATAATAATAAATAATAAATAAATAATAATAAATAATAAATAAATAATAAATAAATAATAAATAATAAATAATAATAAATAATAAATAAATAATAAATAAATAATAAATCATAAAAAATAAAAAATTATAAATAATAATTTAATCATAATAAATCATAAAACCTAGATCTATAACCTATACATACACTATATAACCTGTATCCTATAACTACCTGTTTCCTAATTTCTATACTATAACTACTTTCTAATTTCTACTACACAATAACTACACCATAGCCTAATATAACTATACCTGCTTCCTAATTTCTACTACAATACCTACCTATACCTACAACTTATTTTGTATACACAATGTAAGACAAGTTTATCTTAATATTGTATCATTATCTAATGACCTATTACTGCCTCCCACCACTACTGTCTAAATATTTTAACCTCTACAACATCAACATAATGACTAGTCTTAATACACAATCTACCACACAATGTGCATATTATCAAGAATGATTATTACATTAAGAATTAATTGTGCATCCTATAAAATAACAATAGACACTTGACACAAAATTGAGATTTCGCAAATATCGTGTCAACGTAAACCGTTACTTGCATCAAAACGTCCGATCACACGCACGTAATTTCAAAGCTACGTTGATCATAAACCTACAATGAAAGGTATTGACTTATTTTGAAAGGTGAGGTAAACACTAAACAATTGATCCTAAGTCAAAGCCACGGGATCGAGAAAGAGATCAGAATGAGAATTAGGAAGCTAGTGCCCAGGTTAATCAAGCTACCTGCATCACAAACCTCACCAGTCTACCCACCGTAACCTGGCTTAGCTCAACTGTATAGTGTTTGCCTGCTTTTAAGTAGTTAAAGGATCGAGACGAAAAAAGAAAAAGAAAAGTCTGATCCTTTCTTCTGCTTAGAGTCCATATCACACAAAAAGGAAAGAG
>NW_003556714.1:0-1356 GCF_000090795.2 Amphimedon queenslandica
TTTATGTTAATGATCTTTATCAGGGCTGTAAGAATTATGCTTGCACTACCCATGGGTAGTGATATTGAAAATTGAGCGGCTGCAGTGAACTCCACTATATCACTAAACTTATTGTAAAGTATGTTTATCCATAACTACATGTCATACATTAAAACACCAACATATTTGGGATACACGGAATAGTGGCAGGAACTGATTCTTTATTAATTTTTTTGTGGCTAATGGCCAAAATGCCTCTGTAATATTGAAGTTTTCTGTGGAACTTGTTTGTATCAGAGTTACTTTACTTTTTGAAGCCCATTCACTTACAAGTGTCATTACTTTTTTGGATTTAAGGTCTTCCTTAGTGGCAGCTACAATTACTGGATGTCTTCTCATTTTGTTTAAGTATGGCTTCAGTGGCCACCATCTCTTCTTCAATACGTCTTTTTGCCTCTTCAGAGATATCAATGGCAAAAATAAATCCTCTTTGGAGCTTCTTTGAATCTAAAGGAAAGCTGGCAGTTTGATTCAGTCCAATAGTATTTCTGCTGGTAAACCTTGATGACACCAAATATGGGCGGGTACCTTTTACACCCGGCTCACCACATTAAAGACTAATTTTGTTAAGATGTTTACACAATAGAATCCATAGCTTTTATCCTCCCTTAGTGGCAACAAAGGCATGCCCATACAGTATGCTGTGTTAATCACTACATGTCTCTCCTGTTAAGGCCTTTCTACACTTGTCCACTTTGGATCCAGAATTAAGACAAAATCCAGGGATTAGCTTGTTCACACTTGTCTTGAATTGGGATTGAAGCTAGATCCAGTCAATCCATATCCAGAGGTGAATTGAAGTAGATTGATCTTAATTAAATATTCATAACCTGTAGAAGCCAATACAGTTTAATTCACTTTTAATTCTTCAAAGTAGCTTAGTGTGAACACAACCAAAGAGGTTTCTATCTTAGTAGGTTGCAATTCTGGACCAAAGTGGACAAGTGTAGAAAGGCCTTTAGTCACTACAAACATGTCTCTCCTGTTAGTGGTTGTTCTCTTATTCTTCAGTAGCTCCTGCAGTGTCTCCTCTGGTCAGTATTATGTGTCTGATGACTGCAGTTCAGTTACTCATACACCTTGTAATCCTTTATCAGTGTATGCTGGGAATATGTCTCAATACAACAGCACCATCTTCTACTTCATTGGAACTAGTAGCATTATCAGTAGTGTGGACATAATCTCAGTAAAGAATGTTACCCTACAGGGACTGGATCAGTCTCCTGCCATTCTTTGCAAGCAGGACGTTAATGGCATTTCAGTACATTACAGTGATCATGTCACTATTTCTAACATATTGTTTAATGATTGTTCAGT
>NW_003556715.1:0-1356 GCF_000090795.2 Amphimedon queenslandica
AGCATTGAGGGAACTAAAACAAAAAGCAGTAGCTGATAAAATAGACATGGAGAGTAAGTTCAAATGGGTGTCATTAAATAATTATTGGTCTTTTATCATATCCATTTTTAGAGCATCCTGCTTGTAAAATTTTTGCTCCTTATACCTCAAACCAATCTCTTGTGTTTGCATTACCTCAGTTTACTGCATTGTTATGCTTAGAAAAGCTAATAAAAGAGATACTGCTTGCTACCAATGTACAGGGAGAGGATCTGCTGATTCAAATAAAGGAAGCTGTTTGCATTGACTTTGAGAAACTTCAAGCATTTGCTGAGATCTTATGCAAATTCAAAGTGACAGCTGACATGGGAAATGCGATTACGAAAGAATACAGTAAGTAGCTATGAAGACTGGCTATATAGACTAGTAAAATGATTGTTCAATAGGAGAAGCTTATTGCAGTGATGATCTAATTAGAGCAAATGATGATCGTGGTAAGAATTAGAATTTATTTTGATTATAACCATCATTAATTTAGCTAAAGGGCTGAAGATTTACCTTCCTACAAATGTTACTTCAGAGTTTAAGACGATGCGATTAAATTTAGGCCAAACATTCTTTGATGTGGGATCAATCATGATGAACAACCCTCAGTCTCCGTCCCTTGATAATATCAAATCTGTATTGCGTACCTACGACAAAACATTAAGACCTCAAGTGGCTCAGTGTCAAGATATCCGTGAACTTTTAGAATTAGTTTGTGATAGCTGTCAGCTTGATGATATTAGTGTGCTAGAGTATTTTGTTAATAAGTTCAATATAGAGGAGGCTAAGCCAGTTATTGAGGCATATAAAAAAGCTATTGATGAGCTAAAGGAAATGAAACTCAGTCGGTGTCTGAATGAAACATTTTCACATGCTTCGCCACTTGAGTGTGAAATCGTTACCATTTTTGTTGATGAAGTTGCTAACCAGTCAGTGCTTAATGATGTCAAAAGGCTTTCATTGGCTGTATTTAAGGATTTCTCACAACATGTCAGATTAAATGTCATTAGAGATAGCAATTCCTTTACCATCACTTGTTCCTTCCCTTTGATTCTATCTGAGCAGTTAATTACAACTGCTCTTAATAATATTGATGTACTGAAAGAAAACAAAGTGAAGAGATTAACCATTGGATACTACACTGTGTATGAGGTAAATAGACTATTTTAAAAACTATTATTTTATTATTAATAACAGGTAAATGACACCTCCACTCCTACTAAATGTGGTTTAATGAAACAATTGATGCTGTCATTGAGTGTACAACTGATCAATAGAACAGAGGAGGTTACTACTTTAAATGAGGTATGACTATATAAGCTCTTCTAATAA
>NW_003556716.1:0-1356 GCF_000090795.2 Amphimedon queenslandica
GGGCTGCTTGTGAAATTAACAGTACAATCTACATTATACAAATTACATGCACAAAGTGAATTTGATTTATACTGTACCAAATATCTACAAGATTTATAGTTTTACCTCCATGTAGTTTTGAAATAATCAAACTCACATTTACTTTAATTGTAGATTTATATTTAACACTGACTAGATCTAGAAGGATTAGTAATGTGGAAGTTTAAACTGATATGAACAATGAATTGATGTTATTTTAATTGGCGGTTGCATGCATTGCTGTTTAGTTCATGAACCACTAAAATGTAGTTTATATTTAAGTTTAACCCAAAACTCTTTCAAATCAAAAATTCTGTAAAACACACTAAATAAATCATGAAATAAAACTAAAGAAGTTTCAAGAATCTGTTTATACAAGACACAAAAGTAAATATACACATTTAGAGTCTACATAGAATGATCTTTATCCAGCTAAAATCAAATCATTAGCTCTAATCATCATTTTGAATAAATTAATTCATTGCCTGCTGACTCTCAGGTCATGAGGCTTGACAGAATCAGGCTAGAAAAATTAAAATAATATATTAATAGTCATGATCTATTTATGTGCACTTTTTCTTCACAAACATGGAATTACTTACACTGTGTTTACATTTTTTACGTAGAAAGTAAATGCTGGTTGGTATTACTATCACAAGAATAATTACAACAATAACAGCAGCAGCAACAATTCCTAAAATTATAGCAATAGATCTACCTAAAAGAAAAATAGGGAAATGATTTAGTTAGGGCTATTACCTGGTCCATCAGCTGTAGGTGGATTACTGATAGTAGGTGATGGTGTATTACTGATAGTACTAGTAGGACTAGTGTCTATTAATGGTATCTAATAGGTGATAAATTAATTAACAACACTTACTAAATGATATGTTAAGTGGTTCACTACTACCAGTGCAATCACTAACAACAATAATAAATGAACAATTATTATATAGAGGTACTGGTACTGAATCTGTTAGTGTTACATTATTGTCATTCTCCACTAGTGTAGTATTATTATACACAGCACCAGTTTCATACTCCGTTGAAGTTAGCAGCACATTTTGCAGCAGCACATTCCTCACTTCAAATCGATTAAATTTTTGTGGTCGAAGCCTTATAACAAGGGTGGGGCTCGATTAGAACTCGGGTGGAGCTGGTTGCTGCGCTCGAGCGATCATAATTACTGTTTATACCGATAGATTATAAGATGTTCTTTTATAGGACAAAAAGAGCAAGTCAAGAGAACACTTAAGGTTGCTAGATTAATATCTGTTGTTCTTTTTATAGGACAAAAAGTGTAGGTCAAGAGAATAATTCAGTTTCATTGCACTCTAT
>NW_003556717.1:0-1355 GCF_000090795.2 Amphimedon queenslandica
TATGACGACAATTGGTGTCTCTGAGTCGTGAAAAGAGGGTCGAGGGCGAGGTGCTGGGTAGATAGCCAGGAAAGAAGTCTAGGCGGGTAGGCAGACTAGGAGCATCAACCGACTGTGGCCAACACTCCGACGTCTGACTATCGACAAGAGTTGGGCGTAGTGTCCTTCTCTTAAACTAAATGTCATATTATTTTATCTCTCTCTCTCTCTCTCTCTCTCCTCTTGCCAGTAGCCTCACAGGACCACTTGTGAGTAACCTCCTTACATCTCCACTCTTCCTACCTACAGTGTAGTCTCAGCATACCACAGAACAGTAAGGATATATAACCTATATACATAGGGGTAGGAACAAACTAAAAGTTGGGGCGGCTAAGGTATTATTTTTACAATTGATCATTAATACATAGCATGTACTGAAATTAATACTGTCCAAAATATTGGCGCTATGCTCATTAAATGTAACAAATTCCTTTGCAATGTCCTTGATGTGTAAATCGTCTGTAAATTCTTTGTGTGTATGCAAAATAACTACATGATTAAGACGCTCTTGTGACATTGTGGAGCGCAAGTAGTTTTTAATCTCCTTAACGTCGAAAATGTATGCTCAGCTGAAGCTGATGTTAACAGAGTTGTTAAATGAAGAAGTAGAAGCCTGAAAAAACTAATAAAAGTGTGTTCTTAGAAGTTAAGCTAGTGCATTAATTGTTTTATTAAACGAATCATCACACAATATGCACACATATAAGGATTACCTAAACTAAAGTCTATAGTGTTGATAATAGTAATACATGTACATCACTTAAAGTTGGAGGGGCTAAGCCCCCCTTCAATGAAAGTTGGGGTGGCTTAAGTCCCTCCTGCCCCCCCTGTTCCTACCCCTATGCCTATATATATATACAATGTACATATACATAGCCATCTGCTTTTCTCTGTTAATCAAGGTTATCATCATCAAAAAACTAAACACAAGAAGCACTGCAGAAGAACCAGTGAGGAAGAGACTGACTATCATAAGACTCACTCGACTAAAAGAAGTACACTCACAAACTATAGTACAAAGTAAATTTATTAATTTTTAATAACTTTATCTATTATTGTAGATGTTTCTTGAAAGGGAGGAGACTAGGCTTTGATGAGTTGAAGAATTTAGTAGTGGACAGTTATCTTTATTATTATTATTAATTTTTTTGAATGACCTTTTGTTAAAAATAGTTAGCCTATGCAAACAAATGGAAACATGAATGCATATAAGGTTGTGTAGAGCTGGTCAGGAAAGGATCAAGTCCATTATCAGTTCCAATCTTGGCAATTCTAGTGTCCTTTCATATTGCATTTTAGTACTACAAACTACCACC
>NW_003556718.1:0-1355 GCF_000090795.2 Amphimedon queenslandica
TTTCTTGAGTTGTGCAACATCTCATTGTATATTTCAGACATTGCCTCAAAGCTAACCCATGCGTGATGGCTAAAAATACTTTGAAATCATCAACAATTAAGTGTCTATACCTGCTGGCAAGAAGAAAGGCAAAGCAGTTACGTTCCATGTATACCATCTGAGAGCCATGAACCAACGGTCTTTGCTGCGAATAGTACCGATAACCATGCTTGGCATTTCCAAACTGTTCGTATCGGTAATTAATATTACATTTCCTGCACCTCAGTGTGACTTTCTGAGCTGGAAGTGGCCCTTTTAAACTGATACAAATCACTGTGGTAGGCTCATGATGCAATTGTAGTGATGAACCACACTGAAAACATGTATCAGTGGGTGGTGCTAAAAACTTGTTGTATGACTTCCCAAATTTTAAGGTTGTTTCCCAAAGAATGTCCTCCGATACTGGGCCAGTAAAATCTGCAATCTGCTTCCATTCAATTACTTTAGAATGTGACGAGTCCATGGAGTCAATAAAATGTCCAACATCTGAAGCGCTAAGTTCTTTGGGATCAAGAGAAAGGGCTGAGGTCAATATATCCCTATAATTGAGATATGCATAAATAAATACAAAGTTTAAAAATAAAAGTTTAATTAAAGTACCTAATGTGATTGATACGGTGCCTTTTGAAAGCAGCTGGAATAAAATCAATCAACTTTATCATCAAAATAATCCCTGAAATACCAACTACATCTTCAGCCTTCTTAATGTAATCTCGCTTCTTGGAATCTAAAAGAAGTTGCAGTCATTTCATTTGGAAATACTGAATAGGTTTAGATACCACCCACAATAAGCAATTAAGTTGTAAAATACAGTACCATATAGTGAGAAATATCTTGGCCCAAAATTTCCATGGATCTATCTAAAAATCAATTTCGTGGCTTTAATATTTGTGGTTTTATACTTTTCAGCCATCTTAAAGTGTATTAAATAAATTCTTGCACATTTTATTTTAGTGAATTTTGAAAAATGCAAAATGCACAAAAATTTTGGGCTAGAAAATTTCCCGCTATACGGTACATTGTGCAAAGTGTAATAGCAAAACTGAAACACATACCAATGGCTGATATATCCTCTGCATCAATATCTTGAACTCTCTTTTGGCGCTTGGGACATTTATCCATGGGCATAGTATCCTCGGTCTTCTTAATGAAATCTTCCTGCTTGGAATCTAAAAAAATTGTCATTAAATTTGTCATTTCATTTGGAAATACTGAATAGGTTTAGTCGTTTTGATACCACCCACATTCAGTGGCGAATCTGGGCCCGGGCCTAGACGGGCCATGGCCCGGGCATCAGAAGTCAGTAATGAGATTCA
>NW_003556719.1:0-1355 GCF_000090795.2 Amphimedon queenslandica
AGAATGGGCTTGTCCGGGATTTGAACCCGGGACCTCTCGCACCCAAAGCGAGAATCATACCCCTAGACCAACAAGCCACTCTATGATAACATCAATGAAATATCTTATTAAATATCTCACCCACCGGGAAGCCCTGACATCTGGAGACAGCATCCAACAATGGAAGAGATTCCAATCTGTTAGGTAATGGAGGAGGCATTGGGTCATCTTCTTCATGAGCACTAATTTCCTGAAACACACACACACCTCCATTTTAAAAGCAATCATTGCATACTTTACTTAAGGGAGATTTTACATCATTTTCTACAAATTTGACAGGTTCAGTTTTTATTTCACTACTATCAACAGCTCTGCTTATATCAACAGTAGTCATGACATTCTCATTAGTAGCTGGAACAATATCTTGTTGACAAGCAGTATCTCTTAGTTCTAACTGTCCTTCAAAATTAGCCATGTTATGAGAAGCATGGACAGTCATGCTTCTATTGACAGAAACATTAGTCTTTAAAGAAGAAGAAACATGATTAGTCATAATGGAAGAAGAAGGTCCAGCAGTAGCAGATTCATCTGTAGTTCTGTTGCTTTCATTAAAAGCAGCTTGAGAGATGCTCTTGTCCTAATTATAAAATGACAAAATAAATTGATCAGTCACATTTTATCTTCTTTACTTGTGGTATTTCATTTTCTGTTGTTGTTGATTGAAATGTTGTCATTAATGCATCATTTGAAGCTGATTTATCTCCAGTCGATGACTTTATAGCATTAAGTAAATCAGGATTGCAATATGAACGTGGATCCACTAATAAACAACAACAATAAACAACAAACAAACAAGCAAACAGCTAACTATTGTCTTTTATTATTCGTATCCCTCCAGTTTCATCAGATACAGAATTACGTATATTCTCAGCATAAAGAAATCGTTCTGAAAGTTCCTTCAATTTGTCTTCAAGACCAGCTAACTTGCCATTAATTTCATTTAGCATGCCACTCTTCCAAGCTACACAATACACAACATGAAATACAGTGAGTTTATGATGCTATATTACGTGCATGAGTCCTCAAGTCTTCCTCAATTCCTTCTTGACGACCCAGTAAACTGTTTCTGTCTAAAATTTCCTCAAATCCCCGTACTTGTGGCCATGAGCCCATTCCCTGGCTCTCCACCCACTCAGTTCTAGTTCTTGGAGGAGATTTAAATCTCTCTCCATCTTCACTCTCGCTCTCCTCTCCGTCTGAAGCTTTAAAGAATTCAACTCCAAACATTATTCCTGTACCATTGTTGAATTTGTTGCTCGGTTGCCATGGCAGCATTAGCCCCGCCCCTCGCCGTACCTTTTTCGCAGTTCAAGGCC
>NW_003556720.1:0-1355 GCF_000090795.2 Amphimedon queenslandica
TATTTGTCAGAAACAGTTCAAACTTTCTATATAGCATAAGGACCATTTATGCATATTTTAGTTCAGTCTATGTCACTGCTGTATTGTACAAATGTAAAACTTGACCCACACTAACCCTAGAAGGCCCATTAGTTAATTTCAATGGGTGTGGCACTGAAAATATTATCATACCTTCTTGCTGTCTAAGTGATACTGCTGCACATTGTTCCTTTCTTTTTTGTCGGTAAAGCGTTCTCTTTGGTACCTTTTTAGTTGGGGAAGAATCGTTCATATACCTTTTGTAGGGTCCAAGAATCATTATTATAATTTATTGGCCACGCCTTCGTAGGCATCTGAATTAAGGAGTGGCTCACATGCACAGCTAGCCGCAGCACAGCTACATGCAAGATCGCTCTCTCCAGTCTCTCGGAATCGCTCTAGTTTGTGGCCATGTCTAAAAGGCGCTCTACTGGTGGACCAAAATCACGCAAAGGTATATTGTTATAAGCATGATAAAACCAAGGATATTTGTGTGGGATAACTTTTATTCATCAGTGTTTCAGTTTCATCTTATACGGTATACACAAGATGGCGTTCTAGCCATTAAAACAGATGATGAATTGGAACATGAGGAAGTGAAGGAAAGAATGGAATTTTGGGTAGGAGATACTGTCCTCTGTGAATGGGAGATGGAGAAACTTATTCTGCAACAATCTTGGCAAGTGGTTGTAAGCTAGTTAACCGCATAAACTGTACATGTAATTACATGTAGTCTATTCAGTAAAACATTATAATTATCGCATACACAATTCATACACATTATATGACATTATATGGGATCGTAGGGATGCATGGTGCAAGCCAGTTAATTGTTTATTAGTACAGGCCTTAACGGCATAGCTTGTCCATATCCTATACGGGTGAATTACAATTGAACAAGACATACATAATGTCACAAGCAGCATGCTATATTATTGATGTCCTCACGTTGTGTAGAAAGTTTTAACTGATTCTGATGAGAAATTTTACTGTTAAAGTTATATGACTTTTTTTTTAAATGAGTAAGTTTTCGAAAAGTACATGTACCCAAGGCTATAGACAATGGTTTTTCCAAGAAATGGCTCTGAAATTACCCCAATTTTTATTAATTTTCTGATGCATATTGATGTCATAATAATAATAATAATAATTATTATTATTATTATTATTATTAATTATTATTATTATTATTGTTATTATTATCATCATTATTATTATTTTATTATTACAAGAATTAGAATTAAAAGGGAGAGAGAGACGAGATGTGAGAAAAAGGGAAGAAACTCATGATTATTATAATTATTATAATTATTATTATTATTATTATTTGTGACCAT
>NW_003556721.1:0-1355 GCF_000090795.2 Amphimedon queenslandica
ATGCAGCTAGCAGGAAAGGTCATCATAAAATAGTTGAGTTACTTCTTAAGGAGAACGCTGATCCAGATGCACAATATCAAATTAATCAAGAAAGCATAGGCACCACTCCTCTTGCCACCCTATTTATTGAATTACTTATTGAAAATTATTCTATGATAATTGGCAAGACAGCACTAATGGCAGCTAGTATAGATAATCATTATCAAGTAGTTGAATTACTACTTAAAGCAAATGCTGATCCTAATATTCAAAAGAAGGATGGCCGAACAGCATTAATGCTAGCAAGTCAAAGTGGTCATACTGAAAGTATTGAGTTACTCCTTAAGGCAGGTGCTGATCCTGACATTAAAGAAGAAGACGGTTGGACAGCACTTATGACAGCTTGTCAAGGTGGCCATACAAAAGTAGTTGAGTTACTCCTTAATGCAAACGCTAATCTTAATATGACACAAGGAGATGGTGCAACAGCACTCATGATAGCCAGTCAAAATGGTTTTCTAGAATTGGTCAAATTACTCCTAACAAAAGATGTTGATCCTAACATTCGAGCTAATAATGGCACAACAGCATTAATTCAAGCCAGTTACGATGGGCATCACAGTATTATTGAGTTACTCCTTGGTAAAGAAGCCAATCCTAACATTCAGCAGCTAGGTAATGGAAGAAATGCACTCATGTTAGCTAGCCAAAGAGGTCATTATCATGTGGTTGAATTGCTTCTTCAGAAAAATACAACCAATCCTAATATTCAGAAAAATGATGGATGGACTGCACTCATGCTAGCAAGTATGAATAGTCATCACAAAGTAGTGGAGTTACTCCTTAAGGCAGGTGCTGATCCTAATATTAAAGAAGAGGATGACTGGACAGCACTCATGATAGCTTGTCAAGGCGGTTACTATGAAGTGGTTGAGTTGCTCCTTAAAGCAGGTGCTGATCCTAATATTAAAGAGGAGGATGGATGGACAGCACTCATGATAGCAAGTCAAGGTGGTTACTATCAAGCAGTTCAGTTGCTCCTTAATGCAAATGCTGACCCTAATATTGTAAGTGATAACGGGTGTACTGCTATTGTAATAGCAAGTCAAAATGGTCACCTCCAAGTAGTAAAGCTGCTCTTTGCAAACAATGCTGATCCTACCATTCAAGAAGGAGGAAGAACAGCACTTGTCATGGCTAGTTCAAAAGATCGGAAAAATATAGTTGAGTTTCTCATCAAAGAACAGGAGGATCATGGTTTCACGACACTTAATGGCTGCAATTCACAGTGAAATCATTGAATTGGTACTTTCCTTGCTATCAGCTGGAATTATGACGTACATAGACGAGGGTCATGTTCAAGCAGCAATACATTT
>NW_003556722.1:0-1355 GCF_000090795.2 Amphimedon queenslandica
TTTTTTCCATTCCTTCCATTCCTCCATGCACATTCTTGTCACCCAACATGGCAGACAATTTAGCTCAAATTTAGCCACACCCTCCCATTGATTACATCAGTGCAAGAACTCTATGAGACGTAGATCTAATTAAATATGATAATAACATAGATATTAGAGTAAATGAAAGGGATTGGAAACTACCGTTCCCACCCGGTGATGCGGTTTTCGTCACCCCTGGTTACCTGGTTGGCAACGTCCATGTTTATCTGCATTCCCCATATCCTCCACAGTAGTTGTTGTGCAGAAAGGATTTCGAAGGAATATTGTGCAACTATTAGATAGCGCTTGCTTATGATATATCTTCTGTTCCACATAGAAAGTTTATGGCTACCTATAGCAGGGTTTTTATTTCTATAGAGCTATTTTTCGACCAGTTATGGGTACACAAAGTCGGCATCTTTTTTGACACCTTTTCGCCTCTACAGCTTTCATGCTTTTGCTATTCTAGCAGTACCTCACATCATTCCATAGGTAATTGAAAGTTCTTTTATATTCTGACAAGCTTTTTAGAGTTTAGCTACAATTGTCTTCATTAGAGGGAGAAAACAGCAATTTTATGGGCAAAAGCGCTATAACACTCAAAATATTAATCTAAATATACCAAATAAATAATAATTAACAGTGCAAAACATTGAACTCCTTGATAGTTGAGTTTCTTTTTCATCAGAGCACTCTTCTTGGAGTTATTCTAATTTTAATGAAAAAAATCAAGAATTTTGTGGTCAAAAGGTAACAAACCGCCTAGTCAGCAATTTTTTTTTGCTTAGCAACAATACGATCAAATGGGATTATTGCTACGCCCACGCGGAAGTTTCCAATCCCTTTCATTTACTCTAATATCTATGATAATAAGTATAGGTTATACACCGAGGTAGAGGTTTCTATGGTATTTATTAACCGAGCGACGCAGTTGCGAGGTTAATAAATGCCATAGAAACCGATACCGAGGTGTATAACCAACTTCTACCATGACACTTGAAAAACAACTACCAGCTGCTGATAATAAGACCACAGTTGACATACATACAACATATCTAACAGGCTAGGCCAGTAAAGAATCAACCAAACTTGACAAATGGACTAATAAGAGCATAAGCGTAGAGTGCCAAACTGCCAATCAATTAATTATTTAACGAGATAGGTTTATATTTTTACGAGCTAGGTTAATATGAAAAATAATTGACCTCCAATACTGCAATCTGATTGGTCAATCGCAAGGTGGCATGGTAGAATAATAATAAGCCACACCCAACACATAAACATTGGCTTACCAGATTTCCAATTTTCCATAAAAGCTGAGAGAGAGAGAGAGA
>NW_003556723.1:0-1355 GCF_000090795.2 Amphimedon queenslandica
ATGTGTACACTGTATGTCATTTAATTGAATGTTTTTACATTGTGTATTATGGGACCCATTATACAGTATACAGTAGCATACATGTAATAACATTTATTCATCTTATTCTATAAAATACAAAAAAAACAGAGCAAGTCAAGCATACAGTATTATCTGGCTAGTTTCTTCATGTCCATCGTGTACGTGCATGCCTATTAAGTATTATCATGTACAGATGTCCTACATGATTGCTCTTATTATTATTCATTACTTTAATTAGGTCAGTTTGTGATTGTTCCTGTGTCCTGTCACACATTTGAGGCTGACATGTACATGTATATGACGTGAGTTACCTTTAGTGGGTGGAGTCAGTAGTAAGTTGTCATGGTAATCATAGGAGTGTTCCTTATCCAATGGAAATAAAGGCAGTGGGTCATAAAGTTGATGTAGTGATTTATTGTCAAACGGATGATCCCATTCTCTTGGACGTTACCCATAGGTACAATGTACATTTATTGTATATCATGTATTGAGGATTTGGGGTTTATACTATAGTGGGTTTACTTATTTTGAATTAATCTCCATTGAGTTCAATATGTGTATTCAATATAATTAGTTCTACTTAAATTTATAACCTCTGCATTTGTAAATGAGAAATAATTTTATAGGTCTACCCTACATGTGCCTCTACTTTTACTCATTTTATGTGGAATATTTTAGTCCTGGCTTTATTGTAGTCTTGATTGAGTTGATTCTATAATTTAATACCAGTTCCTTTGTCTTTTGTAGTAGCAGTCATGTTCTTGTTTGTACATGTAAATGTACATGTACATGCATGTTAAAAGAATTATATTTTGTGGATAAAGTACATTTATATCTGCCATGTAAATGTCTGCCATTGCTAAAGTTTTGAAATCAAAACTTACAAGTCACTGAATGAAGCCAATATAGTAATACATGTACATGTACATTTGTGTACTTGTTCTCTCACTCTTGATCAAATTTATTTATTTTATTTAGTAATGGAACTACATCTGTTGTTTCAGCTGAAAAGAGAGTCAATGGAACGAATGATACAATATATTATTTCTCATTTTATGGAAGGTACATTTGTTATATGCCCATGTATGTATGTATGAATCTAATTCTTCTGTCTTTGGGCTCTCAATATGATACATTTCTTTTCATGTGCCAGTGGAAGTGCTGTACAAACAAATGGGAGTATGCATCATGAGAAAGATTTTTCTAATCTGATGCATTGACACTTACTCCCATTTGTTTCTATAGCACTTTCATTCTTGACGCTAGCGCACCTGTCACTTTGAGAACCCATCTTTATATGCTTATATGACTGTGTATGCTCATAGTACAATTCT
>NW_003556724.1:0-1355 GCF_000090795.2 Amphimedon queenslandica
TAACTCCTCAGATTAAAATTAACCTAAAAGTAGTTAAGATAACAAAATAATGGTTACAATAACTATTCAATTTACTGGTGAAAGTAACCAAGCAGGGGTTATTCTAACTTTTTGTTTTTACAGTGTAGTTGAGTATCATTCCCTAATATCTCCTCTAGTTCTTTCTCACTTAAACTGACAACTCTTGCATGTCCTTTACTTCATTCATTATGTATCTGCAATAAACAAACATTACATAGCATTAATATGCACACAAATAGAGGAGAGGAACGAAAAATGGTCTTATAAATGTTGAGTACATAATAGAAAAGCCATTCCCTCAAAAGGCAAACCTGTAGTTCTTAAAGTTGACACCAGGTAACTTCAATATAAAATTCTGTAATAAAAAGGTTAAGAATTCAAGTCATAAGAGTACATGTACAGTATGTACTTCAATAGATGAGTTATAAGTTGGTTTCTTTTTTTATATGGTCACATCTTCTCTTGTCTCTATTACTTCTCCTCCAATTGCAGCAGCAGTTGAAGGATCTGGCTATAGTCTTGCGCAGCCAGACCATTCCCCAGTAAATGACTGTAGGCTGGGGAATGGTTTGGCTGCGCGAGACTAGTAAATACCAGTAATTGCAGTTTACTCAAAATCATGCAATCAAGTTTTTCAAATTTATTTTATATATAATATCACAGTACATGTACAAGCAACACATAATTACTGAGGTGAATCTCAGCAGGTGAGCCCACACACCATAGGTGCTTCATTTGACTTAGTCTCTGAGCCTTCCTCCATACACCCTCTCTCTTGCTTTCTGAAAGGAAAAAAAATAATAGTTACAAAAATGTACATGATTTACATGATATGCATGTACATGTAACAGCTAGTACACATATATTGCATAACTATGATTGCAACGTACATGTACATGTATGTATCACTAAAAATTTATAAAGCCCAACACATCAGACCTTTGATGTACATGTACATGTACATCTAGTTGGGTAACATAAGAAAAAAGTAGAGAAACTCTCAGCTTTTGGTAACAAGTTGCCTCATCAACGTCCAAGGTACTGGCAATAAAGTTGTCTATATGTCTCTGTCATTAGAGTAGTGTGATGGATTAAAACTATCAAAGATTCATTATTCATTATTATTCTGTTAGGTATGTGTTACTAATTATGGGTTGTGTACATATGTGTTATCATTCTATTATTGGTTGTATATGTGAATCATTATTATTTGAATTATTAGTTATAATATTAATAGTGTATCGTGGTTTGACCTTAAACTAATTTTGCAACTGTGGTTTATGTGAGGGATGACAGTTCGGGCTTGCTCAGGCTTGCCCAGGTTATCATCTAAT
>NW_003556725.1:0-1355 GCF_000090795.2 Amphimedon queenslandica
ATAATTTAAACGAATACCTAATTCAGTGAAAAAACAAATACATTTTCTTTATTAGAAATATTATAATTTTCAGAGGAAGTAAGCAAGTAATGCTTTTAAAATAGATTTAATCATACATAATGGATGAATAATGTCAGGAATACACTTTTGTCCTGTCCCTATAATTATGAAAAGAAGGATAAAAATGGAAAAGTGCAATAAAACTAACTTCACTCTAATTTTAAACACTATCCGTATTTACTTGTGCCACCTTATTGGGTTTCTTCTGTGTCATTCTCTTGAGTCACTTCCTTCTCTCTGTATGAATGTCTGCTGTGAAGCAATGGTTGGGTTTACTGTCAAAAGGGAGTTTGTGTGACACTGAGGCACACACATATAAAGATGCTGAGAGTGAAAGTGTTTGGAACATAATGTAGATTATGACATACATTCAAAGATATGACACTTGAAAACACATCGAAGAGGATTAATGGTTAAACAGAAAGGAAAAGAGACACAGGAGAAAGGACATAAGCAAGGAGATAAAAAGAGGAGGTATGTAGATTGTGAAGGAGACAATGTAGTGGTACATGTACTTGTGAAAGAAGAGGGAGTTACATGGTGCAGGTGGAAGACATAGAGGGACATTGAAAGAAGAGAAACAGAGATCTATAAGTAAGACTTTGGAAAAAAGTAAAGAGGGAGAACAATGAGAAACACTATTAAGAGGTAAAACTGAAAGGGAGATGGATCAATGACTAAATAGAGTTTGGGAATTACTAAAGGGAAAGAGGGGGCAATGACTAAAGGGAGAGAGATGGAGGAATTACTTAAGGAAGAGAGAGGGAGGAAATACTAAAGGGAGAGAGAGAAGGCAATTACTAAAGGGAGACAGGAAGAAAATACTAACTTCCCTGCAATACTGTAGCTATTCCTGTTTTCAGGTTTGTATTATCATTGCATAATATAACATTTATTAATCAGTTTTTTTTTCAAATAATTACACACTTGATAAAACAATATCTACCTTGTCTTAGCTGGAAACTTCAATTAAGCAGTGCAGTTCATTTACAAGCAAGCTAGGTAAAAAATTTCTTGCATCTTCCAGAGCTGAAAATCTGAGCATGTGGGACCACACCCAAATTTTAGAGTACAAGCTTCTTTAAATAACAAAATGGTGGCGTGCTGCTAAGATGGTACGATTCAGCAGTACTTTTTCCTTAATTGAAGAATTACCTGATGGGACATAGATACACAGATAGCCGTTTGGAGTGGAACGATGTAAGAGTTTTTCTTGTAGCACAAACCAATATTGAGATACACCTCGCCTACTGAATTGACAGAACTTCTGACTTGATGATGAAAATGATAAAGGG
>NW_003556726.1:0-1355 GCF_000090795.2 Amphimedon queenslandica
ATCACCTGATGCTGTCCCTTTTCTTAATTACTTCATACCACTGGAAGGTGTGGCTCATCCAGTTGCATTAAACATTCATAGAGCACGAAGAAATTTTACTGTTCCTGTTCCTCCTTCAACAAGTAATACATGTACATGTAGATACAAATGATTTATTTATTTAATATTAATCAGATTCTACTACCACCTCCTCCTCTTCTAATGTAGTACATGAACCAACTGCACTATCCACTGGAGGAGCCAGTAAGAATACTGTATATGTATGTGTATGTGTTACTTTATGATGTCTATTCTTTAGTTGCTCCTAGCAGTAGTGGCAGTGATGAAACTATTCCAGTACCAACTAAAAAAAGAAGAGAAGGAGGTACATGAACACAACATGTTATGACTAACTATTGACTTGTTATTGTAGGCTTTGATATTAAAACAGCTAAACAAAAGATCAAACAAGTTATGAATGAGAATCACTCTGATTTTGCGGATATTTTGGAGAGTTCTCTTAAAGAAATTGCTAACAAACTATTTGAAGCTAAAATAATTACCCGACAGGTTCAGAAGTCACCAACTTATGATGCCATAGCCTCAAGTTTCCTAGCTATAATGAATCTATTGGACTCTAAGTCTGACCTAGAGAAGCATTGTGTGAAATATCTAGAGGCTCTGTCTAGTGTTGGGGGACCAATAGAATTTGCTGCTAATTTCTTGAGGGAAAAATTGACAACAGCTCTGGAGGGTGCACTTCAGTTTGAACTGTCTGTGAAATGAGTTAGAACTATTATGAATGATGATTTTGCAATTAATGATTTTAATTTAGAGTTTTTAATACTAGTAGTTATTTTAGCATATGTTATTTTTATACTAAATCTATTATAGAATATTGTATTGTCTCCATGCATGTCTCCAACTTTTTTATGGATTATTAAAACTGTTTTTATAGAGTTGGGGACCATATAGGTCAGCAGGCAGGTCAACTATTTGAACTGCCTATATTGTTACCAATACAGTTGCATGATGTCTCTGATTTTTATTGCAATTATAGAACCATGCCTTTTGTGGTTGCATTCAAAATTTTAAATTGCTATCTTGTAAGGGAAAAAAGTTATAAGGAGTTACAAAGAAGTTGCCCTTTAATAAATGATATACAAATGAAAATCTTAAGGAAAATAAGTTCTTGGTGTGTTCGTTATGAATGCCTTTATTATAACAATTAATGAGAGTGTGTGACATCAAATGATGTATCACTATAATCCATACCTGTTGTCTGTACTCTCCCAGTGACATCATCAATCATGCATTATTACAACTCATACTCTCTAAATAAACTCCTTACAATACTTATAAATACATTAGGTAAA
>NW_003556727.1:0-1355 GCF_000090795.2 Amphimedon queenslandica
GTACAGGGTGCTCACTGCTCAGGCCGATTTTTGATCTACTTGAAAAAATTCATGAAAAATTCCAAAATTAGTTAAAATTAATACACAACACAAGGACATGTACGTATGTGTATGATGTATTCGAAAAATTATAAAATTGGTGAATTCTCTTTTAGCTATTTTTGATGAAATTTGGCCAAAATCTTTGTACTATTATAGTTCAGGTTGCTCAGCCTGATTTTTCAGCAACTTTAAAAATTTTTTAAAAATCTAAATATTAGGGCTGAAACGAATAGTATTTTCTACTATTCGAATAATTGGCATGCTAAACGAACGAATATTCGAATAATTGAACTGTTATTGCTGAATGATTATAAACTACCTTTTTGGTGTTAAACTTTTCAAAATGGTGCCAAACAGGGCTTCTTAGAGATTAAGAACCACTTTCCCTGGCCACAGCAGCAGTATTTAGCAAGTTGGTAAGTAAACAGACCAAGAAACAGACTAAGAAAGCAGCCTGTGCAGGTGACACATGGTGGGCGTGGTCGTTAATTATTGCAATAACCATTAATAATTTTATTAGGCAAATAGTTCGAATAGTAAAAAAACTATTCGAATATTGCTTTAACAAACGAATATTTGAATATCTCACTATTCGTTTCAGCCCTACTATATATGATTGGAATCAACTAAAAGTTGATATGTAACATAAGGGCATGTACCGTACTAATGGGTTATTAAACATAGGCACTTATGCAGAAAATGACAGAAAAACGGCTGCTTAATAATGACTCAGCGCTTAATAAATACAGTAGGTGTGGTTTACAATAATAATTAATTAATCAGTCACTTTACTGGCTTTACAATGGCGGACGGTGAAGAATACTCTTTTGACAGTCTGGTTGTGGCCACAACGCTTATAAAAAGTGTCTGGACTCCTACTGCTTGAACTCCTAATGTTTTGTACTGCGCTTAACAAACCCATGCTAAGAGCTACATTGAGCTAGGTGCCTAATAAGAACTAGGCGCTTAACAACAAAGGGCGCTTAATAACCCGTTAGTACGGTATATATATCAAAAAATTTATATAAATAGAGAATTCTCTCCTTGTGATTTTTGTCGAAATTTTCTATAGTATAGTACTAGCCCAATTTTTGAGCAATTTTATAATCTGCTGACAAGCTGCATGAGCACTATGCCAAAATCCTATAAAAACCATGAATGGGAGAAAGAGAGGAAATTAGTTACTTTGAATGGTTATGATAAAGAACATCAGTTTTACAAGTGCTTTTGTGCATAATAGTTACCTTTGTTATTTCTAAGTGGCCTAATGCTTCTTGATAAAATAGATATTTTTCAGATCATAACAATTTTAC
>NW_003556729.1:0-1354 GCF_000090795.2 Amphimedon queenslandica
GAGAGTGTCTAACCTGCCTATATTCTGTGATACCACAGCGCGTATGTTTACATCCGTTTTTTGCAAGTATACAGAGTTAATCTCAGTAATCTTCAAATTTATGGGTGTGGCTGATAAAATGGCGCTGGAAGCATGCAGGCAACTTTAAGACTTATATCTCCACTCTGAGGATCATGTAGTGCAAGAAACAAGCAGGAGCAGACGGAAATATGTTCTTCTAATGGTTGGCTCTTTCTTATTTGCAGCCTTCTGACTTTGAATCAGTATAAGGACGCAAGAATGGCTACTTGGTGCTAATAACCATGCTATGTAAACTTACGCACTGTGGTATCACAGATTATAGGCGGGTTAGACACTCTCCCTAAATAATTATCCACTCTTGATATTATTATATTTATTTGTATGTCCACACTTACATTTCTTCTATACATGTTGTATTGGAGAAATAACAAGCCTTAGCAACCACCCGCCCATGCTCCTTTACGTGAGTGGGTGTGGTCACAGCAAACAAAATGGCGGCTTACACATGGGAACTAGCCATTAGGGAGAGATTGTTACCATCCCGTAAACTATCCGTCAATGGACTTTTACAGGCTTCGCCTGTATACTTTACTGGGGCTTCGCCCCAGTATACTATCTTATAACAATATAGAAATTAAGTATAGATGCGACAATCAGTGGATTGAGGCAGCAGGATCGTGGTGGCTCAGTGGGGAAGGCGTGGGGCAGAATGTGGACGCGGTACTGGTTCGAATCCAGCTCAGGGCAGGGCAAATTTGCTTTTCTTTTTTTTTTTACTTTCAAAAATTTAACTTTTTACCTTTTCTACTTAGCCTTCTCCCCTAGTTATGTTAGTCCCCTAGTTAGCTATTGTTTTTTAGGACTTAGCTATTGTTTTTAGGGTTTAGGGGTTAGGGTGGCGGTTTTTTTTTTTAGAGCGTCCCTACTCAATTTAGGAGCCCCTTAGTTGGTTTAGGGTTTAGTTTTTTTTATTTCAGAGAGTCCCAAGGCTTTAAAAGTCCCTAGAGCAGTCCTGACAAAAACTAAGTTCCATTTTGCACCGATGCGCATGCGCACAAACTTGTTTTACGGACATTTACGGGATGGTAACAATCTCTCCCTAACGGCACTTACATGGGACAAAGTTAAGAGCTTTCTAACAGCAAGAGAGCATAGAGATACTGTCTAAAGACTTCTCTAGAAGCACTAGAAGGTAGAGAGAACCTTCATAAGTCTTAATAAGAACCCAGCTGTACTTGCAAGGTGGTGAAATCAATTATAGGAATATTTTTTACCCTGTTACGCTTGTTCTTCTTCTTCTTCTTTCATCTTTCTTCTATCAATACGGAAATCT
>NW_003556730.1:0-1354 GCF_000090795.2 Amphimedon queenslandica
AATTTTTTTCTTGAGCCCAGCAATGAGGGGGGTGCTCAAGCCCCCCTCAGCTCCCCCCCCTAAATACACCCCTGGGCCACATTGCTGTTAAAAACAGCAATAGAGTTAATATCAAATAAAGTATCAAAAAATCAAAAAAATTATTGATAGTAATTTTTGGCAATATTGCTCAAAAATCTGCTCAAAGACCTATTATTTTTTGTTTGGAGTTTTAAAAAATGATTACACAAATAATTGAAGTCGGAATCAGCTCAAAATTTTTACGTAGCATAAGGACATCAATATGTATCAGAAAATGTAATAAAAACTTTGGGTGATTTCAGAGCCGATTTTTGGAAAAAAACCTTGCTGGGCCGGGGAATGAGCCCCTGCCCTATTACTGCATGTACATGCAATTTGTATAGCAGAAAACTTTCTTGGCATAAAAATTTAGCAGATCTGTACAAAATCCATTGTAAATACTTACTATAGTGTCTAGTTCCTCTAGATTCTTCATTAAATTCTCATTGCATGACAAACTTTGTTTACGTAACTTATCACAAGATTCAGAGACTAGCTCTGACAACAGGAAACCCTGGAAATAACAAAGATTATAACCAAAAGGGAACATTAATAGTAGAGCTGAAACGGATGTGGTATTTCACTATCCGGATATCCTGTTGAAATTTCTTTCGGATATTTGCCGGATAGTTAATTAATAAAAGTTAATTAGTTAGTGACTGCAGACATCAAAAAAGCAAAGTTTTAATTCCCCAGGATGTTATTCTTGTACATTTCTGGTAGTTAAGAAGCTCAAAAATGATTAAGAAGTGGCTGACAAGGTTGGTAGCTTCAAGAACTTACTCTTTTATTGCTGGTCATTAACTGACAGAATTGCATTAATTAGTTATAAAGTCTAGTTATTAAGTTTAATTATCCTATTTGTCAAAAATTACTATCCGGATACTAAATTTATAAACGGATATCCGGATAATCAGGATATCTGTTTCAGCTCTAATTAATAGACTCATTGAACAAATCATATGACTAACTGATATACAACAATAGTCGAATCATTAATTTCAGACATAAAGTAATAGTAATAATTAATGGTAATAGTAAAGAATGCTCGTCTCGATGTGGTGGCTAATGGTGTGTGGGGAGGAAGGTTCGAGAGAACATTTTTTGACGTCTGCATATTTAATTCTTATGCTAAATCGAATATGGAAACCCCTCTCTCAACCACATATAGACGACATGAGAACGATAAATGTAGACAATATGAACAACGTGTGACTCAAGTAGAACATTCTTCATTCGTTCCACTAGTCTTCTCTGCCACTGGGGGTATGTCAAAATCCACTTCCAACTTTTA
>NW_003556731.1:0-1354 GCF_000090795.2 Amphimedon queenslandica
CATAAAAGCATTCCATCCATCTTCTCGTTGATATTTATAATCAACTCCTTTACTAATCAATAGCTTAACCACCTCATAGTTACCATCATAACTAGCAATCATTACAGCATTTGATCCATCTAATGCTTTCAGGTGAGTACTAGCATTAGTTTGTAGTATCTCGTGAATGATGGAAATGTGATTATGTTTACTTGCTATCATTAGTGCAGTCCATCCTTTATTGTCCTGAATGTTAACATTAGCTCCAGCAGACAGTAAACTGTGTACAATGTCCTCATGTCCTCTTTCACAAGCTAACATTAGTGCTGTCTTGCCTTCTTCATTAGTATGATCAATATTAACAGTTTCTAGTTGAAGAAGAGACTCTACTGCTTCATTATTACCAGTTGTGACTGCCTCAAGGAGAGCTAGTTCAAAGGTAAAGTTCATATTCTCATCTTCTTGAAGGACAGGATGATCATTAATGTATAAACTAAATATACCAATGAGACGCATAAACTGTAACTTTCCTCCAGTATACTCTATTAGACTATCAGCTGTAGAATCAAGTACCGTGTATTTAATAACTACTGATCCCCTAAGAATTGTGATACGTTTGAACAACGATTGTACAAGTCCCACTGGTAGCAAATGCTTAATTAGAAGAGCTAAACTGTTTAAATTGTTACCATACCATGGATTTTGAAGATGTATAATAATATATGGCATTTTAGTTAGATCCTGAAGATGCTCCTGGTATATTTCCATTAATGACTTGTGAAGATGAGCCACAGTACTTGAAGAACGAAATTTCTCGGCCTTTCTCTTGTGATTTTGTAGTTCGCTTACAATATTTATCTTTTCTTCACCAAAAGTAACACCATACAAAAACTCTTCACTTAAATCTACTATTAAATTGCAGTCAATGAAGTCATAGTACGGATGCATAATATTGAAAGTTTCATTTAAAGATGCATTTGTTAGCTTATCAGTCCAGTTCATGTAAGTCTCAATCCATCTTGTTAAATCAGTTAGTAGCTCAGGGTCTGAGGCTACTTTCTTATCAAAAGCTCTTCGTACCTTTGTCATTAAACTAGTAAATGCTTTGTTGAGTTCTGTCAATGAACATGACACTTTTTCTTCATCTTCTTTTGTGTTAAACTTAATTTCTTGCTGTGTAGTACCAACAGCAGCTCCATTACTAACGTTAGGTACTGAAGGATGTCTTTCAATCATTTTTTTGATATTTTGTGCAAGAGTATTTTCTCTTCTAATTGTCAATGCAGTAATGACATCATTCCAAGTTGCTTCGGGAGAAACAGAGAGCCATTTTGAATACAATTTCCTCTTTTGGTCATTCACACTGGAACTCTCA
>NW_003556732.1:0-1353 GCF_000090795.2 Amphimedon queenslandica
TCTCACTTCCTCTCTCATTGTTCATTTCCCTTAATTCATTTATTCCATTGCAATGTATCATTCATTATTAATGTGATTATTAACTGCATGGAGACTAATGGCTATAGCCTACAGCAGGTCCATAGTTCACACTACATGTATGTTTATCAACACTGTTTGTTTGGGTTTAGTTTATAAACAATCCACTTGACATCATGAAAGCCTGCAATCACTAGTCAGTGCAATATATTATTACATGGAACACAAAAGATTTTTTTACATGTATATTTAATCTGTAATGTAACTGTACAGATACATGAAAAGACTGCCCAACGGGGAAACAAAACCCATAGAAATATCAAGCATCATTACAGCACATACACAAAGCAAAGAGGCCAACAACAAACAAATTAATGAATGATGCACTACTGGTACTTCAGGCAGCCCAAATGACTTACAAAAAGGAATATATTATAAGCTATGAAGTATGAATACAAAGAGGGAGACATCTTTATTAATCTGTTTCACTCATCCTCATGTCTCCTTTCTCTCTCTCCATTAGATTATTCTCGTGCTATTAAGCGTCTTCCAACCATAAAAGCAGATCATGGGATTCACTTGAGTGCTCTGGTTGATATGGAGGAGACTGATACTGCTCCAGCTCGTAAGGCAGGGGATGAGTGGCAGCTGAGAGGACCATTGACCTACTTACCCAAACCAGAAGAGGTCAGTATTAATTGTAATACACATATTCATTGTGCTTGTTATGTTGGTCATGTTTTCGGTTTAATTTTGTAGCCCCATTGGACTGCTTGTTTAATGAGGGCTCAGTTGTATAAACTTTTTAATTAATTTAATTTATATCTGATAGCTACATGTACAGTATTCAGTCATGCAAATGGAGTTTTGTAATGCATCATTGCTTATTTCATGAATAGCATCTTGAACATTTGCTATTGATGGCTTGTTGCATTCCAATTCTCAAACTATGTACCATTATGATTAGATTCCATTGTTGTACTTACATTGTACATTGTAAGTGCATTATCTTCCTCCTCTACCCTCAGCAAGTAGTAAAGATGGTGTCTCCTATTATAATAACTCCTGGTCATGCTGTTCGTCTCAGAGCTCGTCAAGCCTTCACTGACGCTAAGGGAATGTAAGACTAACCACACCCACTAGTTAATTAATAGTTATTAATAGTTATCGTTGCACTGGTGAGGAGTGGCTGGAGGGATATTGGAGCTTATCTACCTGATGTGTATGAGGAGGT
Source organism: Amphimedon queenslandica (assembly GCF_000090795.2). NCBI lineage: Eukaryota > Metazoa > Porifera > Demospongiae > Haplosclerida > Niphatidae > Amphimedon > Amphimedon queenslandica. The sequence continues at coordinate 1,253 of NW_003556732.1, forward strand.
GAGGATTATTGTAGTATAAGATATAGCATGTAGTATGTTGATTCTCATTATTCACATCTTTTCTGTGAATGACGTTTGATTTATAATAATATTCATTGGAT
>NW_003556733.1:0-1353 GCF_000090795.2 Amphimedon queenslandica
CAAATGTTAATACAACATTACTTCCGCCAGGGGAGTGCATCTATCAGTCTGGACAATGTAACTGGTCAAGTAAGATGCAGACAGAATGGCTTGTGGCATTACGTCTTCATTTTTAGAGTGTTTCTCTTGGCTGGATTTGTGTCAGATGCGCTGGCGTTGTCACAGTCAATATTATTACAAGAAGAAACCTCATCCAATCTGCCCAGTTAGACCTATTGCTCCTCCCCCCAAACCTGGAGTATGTCGTTATAATCCAAGAGTTGGACATTGCCGCTTTCATAGACCATCAGGTGAATCAAGTAGTTTAATATAATGATTGGTCAAGTATATTACTGCATTCTTTTTAATTTTAGAATTAACATGTACTCTGTCTTATGATGATTGTACTGGTGAATACTTTTGTGATCCTGGTATACCTGATTCTGGAAACTGCTCAGTTAAAGTACCTCAGAATATAGCACCACCTCCTAGTATCTGTACTGAAAACTCTATTGGTTGTGTGTTTTATAATCCTTGCAAGGGATGGAATAAAGGATGCTATGGAGCTGTTCCTCAGTGTACACTGGAATCAGAATATATACAGTATAATAATACTCATCCTCATTGTAACACTCCAGTTCCTATGCCCCCACCTAAGGAAGAGTGTCTTTATATTGATTTCAAGTGTCAGTGGTATAATGAGTGTGCTATGTGGTTAAGTGATACTGGATACCAGTGCGGTACAGCTATTGACAAATACATATATACTCACTCGCTTATTGAAAACAGCACAAATACCACTAATGTATTATTATTGCCACCAGGAGAGTGCATTAATCAGTTAGGAAACTGTACTTGGTCTAGTAAGCTCAATACTTTTTGAATTTTTGCCATTATTTGTCTATTTTTGGTTATAGTATGTCGTTCATGGTTGGATTGGTGTCGTACTTATTGGATGTGTGGTAGTCAGTATGATTATGATGTGTATTTTGCTAGTTCTCCTCCTCCTCCCTGCCCACCTCCTCCACAAAATTACACGCCCCCAGCAGAGCCAGGAGTGTGCCAGTATAATCTAACATCTGATCATTGTCATTATCATCGTACAGGTTAATATTAATATTATTTTTTTTCATATTTTATTATTATTTTTAAGGTCATCATTATTTTATACCCTGTTGTATAATATAGCATGCAAATTTTATGTGAATTTTATAAATGATTTTTCTTTTTATAGAGTTCAATTGTTCTCTAACTTATGATAAGTGTGCTGGTGATTACTCTTGTTCCTCTGCTCATGTATCTAATCCTGTTAGCTGTTCTGTTCCCATACCTCGAGAAATAGCACCTCCACCTGATATCTGTACTGAAAACTCT
>NW_003556734.1:0-1353 GCF_000090795.2 Amphimedon queenslandica
AAACTGTTAACATAAAAACCGAAACATGGCATTAAATTGCTTTCAGCATTTGTCCAGCTTTTAATCATGTTAAGCAGGATCTTGTCTTGAATAGAAAATGTTTCTATTCCTTTCAACAAGAAAGGTCAAAGGCAGGCAATATGCTGCCTGTAGTGTATGTTGGGCTTAAAAACATTAAGTATTGATTGCTTTTATTATGCAAAATCTATACTTATTACTAACCTGCAGCAATTACTCACTGTAGAACATAAAATATCTATAAAAAGAAAAAAATTACATTCAGCATTATTAATTATAATAATACCTGATGATATATGAGAAGAAAGTGGAGCTGAAGGAATAAGGAAGTTGATGTTGCTGTTGCTAATGAGAGTTCCACTGATCAATAAACTAGATCTACTACTAGATTTATCTAAATGAATTAAACAATATATACACTGCAGGTGTGTGCAATAGTAGTAGTGATTAGAGAGTTATAGATCACTGGAGTGTACAAAAATATGTGTGGCATGATAAGGTGGGGGAAAATTTGTACCTGTACGCTACCACTACTACTACAGCTTATGACAAAAGTATTAGTAATAACAAATGATAAACTCCAAATTGTTGACTTTTGTAAAAAAAATTAACACAAAATGATGACAAGAGTATGTAACATCTATTAGATTGTATGCTGATAAATTTTTAGAAGCCAATAGATTTACTTGATGGAGTGGGTGACATAAAGTGAGTTGAGGAGATGTATAGATCTGAAGAGATAGAAGCTGTAGGCATAATATTAAAACTAGTAACAGAAGTACTACTGATTAATGGTGAACTGCTACTGACCACTTGATCTATAATAGAAGTATATAATGTATGATGAATAAATCATAAATATAATTATAACCAGACATTGCACGTCTACTGGAATTTTCATGTACTTGTATTTACTTGTATTTTGAAAAAAGCAGGTCGTGTATGTACTTGTATTCATTGGCAAATTTTCGTGTATGTACATTTACTTATTGCTTCCCAAATTCATCTATATTTTGGTAATTTTTCGTTTACTTTTCATGTATCCTGTACTTAAATGTTGAATCATTGAAAGTCTAATGTCTTCATCACCTTTTCTATTGCTTTTTTCATCATCTGCTATTGCTAGAAGGACTAAAAAGACCATCAAAGATCCGTGGTTAAAGAAACTAACTGCCATTTTGACTGCTACGCGGACACACCCTTTAATTATTAATAGTTAATATAACTACATGAAAATCGTCTCCTTAAACTCCGTCTACTTATTTTTGGTTCATGTATATACTTGTATGTACTAGAAGACCTGTTTTTCGTCTAAATACTCGTGTATCGTGTATA
>NW_003556735.1:0-1353 GCF_000090795.2 Amphimedon queenslandica
CGGGTCGCTCGGCCCTCAGAGCCAATCCTTCTCCCGAAGTTACGGATCCATTTTGCCGACTTCCCTTACCTACATTGTTCTATCGACCAGAGGCTGCGAACCTTGGAGACCTGCGGCGGATTGAGGTACGGCCCGAGGCGAGAGCGAACACATTATTTCAAAATAAAAAAAGAAAGAGTTTAGCCGTCGGAGTTTCAAGGACCGTCGAGTCGTAGCCGAACAGGCCCCCGCTGGAGCCGGCTTTGCGGATAAAGTTGATTGCTCTCGCTCCCTATCTCCGGCAGAACCGCTTCCAGGGTCAGCGAGCGCACCTCAAAAAGAAAAGTTAACTCTTCTCGACTCTCCCGACGGTGTATCCGACCTTCTTTGCGTCGCCGCTTGTGCTCCGCCTTCGGGTACGGGAATCCTAACCCGTTTCCCTTTCGGCCCGTGCATTGGGTGAGACTGATTTTTAATGATTTTCAAAAACGTCCCGCTTCCCGTAGGATTTCTCCCAGGCCTTAGGACCGACTAACCCGCGGCCGATCGAAGGAGCAACGCGGAACCCTTCTCCACTTCGGCCTTCGAGGTTCTCGCTCGAATATTTGCTACTACCACCAAGATCGGCACCCGCGGCCGCTACACCCAGACTCGCGTCTAAGGCTTCAGCGCTGACCGCGGCGACCCTCCTACTCGTCTCGGCTTCGGTCAGTCTCTACCGGCAGGCCGGAGAAAATTGCCGAGACGGCCGGGTGTAGGCTGCACGCTACAGCGCCATCCATTTTCAGGGCCCACCAATTCGGCAGGTGAGTTGTTACACACTCCTTGGCGGATACCGACTTCCATGGTCACCGTCCTGCTGTCTTTACCGATGGACGCCTTTTGTGGGTTCTGCTGAGCGTGACGATCGGGCGCCTTAACCCGGCGTTTGGTTCATCCCACAGCGCCAGTTCTGCTTACCAAAAGTGGCCCACTTGGCACTCGTACATTTCGACGGGGGCCGAGCCTCCCAGATCGAGCGGTAGGCACCCCTTCTCGCCCGTTCAAAGTTTGACAATAGCTCCACGCCATTTCGGCACGGACTCCTCTAATCATTCGCTTTACCGGACGAAACTGTCTCGGCGAGCGCCAGCTATCCTGGGGGAAACTTCGGAGGGAACCAGCTACTAGATGGTTCGATTAGTCTTTCGCCCCTACGCCCAAGTTCCGTGATCGATTTGCGCGTCAGAACCACTTAGGACCTCCACCAGCATTTCTCCCGGCTTCGTCCCGCTCGGGCCTAGTTCACCATCTTTCGGGTCCCAACGCGAGCGCTCTTGCTCCGCCGAGGCCGTAACAACCCCCGACGGGCCGGTCCTGCGCCCCCCTCACCCG
>NW_003556736.1:0-1353 GCF_000090795.2 Amphimedon queenslandica
CTCGGGCGGCTGTAGCCCCCTCACCACCTCCTTTCTCAAGAGACTCTCTCTCCTCTACTCTGACAAATTTAACAGACCATATCATTCCACAATGAATTTCATTCATTGCCAGTATTCATTTACCATCCTTCGGTCTGCAATCCGTTGTATAAGGGGCACCAGGCATCGTAGCAAAGTAATTGATTATTCAGATTTTGACAGAGCAGCCTCTGATGCCCACATTGATATTTCTTAATTTTAATCATTTAAAAAGTTTTATTCAATTATTATTATTACTTTTATTATTATTATTAGTATTATTATTATTGTTATTATTATTATTATTATTGTTATTATTATTATTATTATTATTATTATTATTATTGTTATTAGTATTATTATTATTGTTATTACTATTATTATCATTGTTATTATTATTATTATTATTATTATTATTATTGTTATTAGTATTATTATTATTGTTATTACTATTATTATTATTTATTTTATTTCTCATTCTTTGTATCCATCTTTACCTTAACCTATCTTTAACCTTGCTTTCTTTTTTCTTTTCTTTTTCCTTAACCTACATGTTCATTTCTACCCTTTTTTATAATAAATTTTTTGAGGGCTTTGTTCCCTTTTCAATGGGCTATAGCCTTGGGTATTTTTCAAAAATTGGCCATTTTTGAAAAACGACTATAACTCGAAAAATTGAAGTCAGAATCAGCTCAAACTTTCTACATAGCATAAGAACATCAATATGTATCAGAAAATGTAATAAAAATTTGGGGTAATTTTGGAGCCATTTTTCAAAAAAAACCATGGACTATAAGCCTTCGATATTTTTCAAAATTAGGCCGTTTTTAAAAAAATGGTCATAACTTGAATAATTTAAGTTGGAATCAGCTCAAACTTTTTACACAGCATTAAGACATTAATATATATCAAAAAAATGTAATAAAAAGCAAAGCTATTATTGAAAAAATTACACTTCTTATTTTAAAAAGGTCACATTTACAATGAATGAATGAAATGATTTCAGCAAAAAAGCAAACAGAAAAATAACGACTAGAGATAATGACTAAAATACATACAACAGCAAAGCAGCGATGATTAATAACAATAATGCTAATAATCCTTAGAGTTTTTATTGACTTGGACATTGTGCGTTTGAGCCAAAAGTCCAATCAGTTGAATTACACTTATACTCATCATCAGGTCCTGTAGCGGACGAACCAGGGAGACAATTCCCTCCTTCGTTACACCAGCCACACCCATCACTTCCTATACACTTAGTACAAGACTTATGGTTCTCTCCGGAATTACATTGACCGCAAGTAGCGGTACATTCCTTAGGTACAAAAGATGGCA
>NW_003556738.1:0-1353 GCF_000090795.2 Amphimedon queenslandica
AAAGTTAGACACCTATCATCATACATGATTGTTGCAATAATTTGCCGTGTACATGTACATGTGCATGTATATACATGTACAATGTATGCGTTTCAATTATATAGTCTCTCTTATTATTTATAGTCTTTATTCTGCTGTTAGTGACCAGCTGGAGTTGCTACATGGTAAAAAGGTATCCTATTATATTCCATGCACATAAATGTATATGTATATTTATACAGTTTAATTACTAATTTTATTAATGTTTAATCTGTGTGTGCTCAATAGCACATGGCTAATTCAGTCAAATTTGCATTTTATTAATTTTTAAAGTTGCTCCAAAATCCGGCAAAATATATTCCATACACATGAATGTATATGTACATTTGTACAGTATAGTTTTGGGGAAATATAATGTAATATTTAATAAGTCTGCTGTTTCATTTATGTGTGCATAATAGCAGGTATCAATTTTGCATTTTACAAATTTTAAAGTTGCTTGAAAACCGGGCCAATTTTCCCTGTACTATAGTACAGTGTTTGACCAAAATTTTGCCAAAAATGACAAATAGAAAATTCTCCATTTTTATAATTTTTATCTGATACAATTACATGTACTTATGTTGTGTAGAGAGTTTGAATTGGTTCCATTCAAATTTAATTTTTTATGAATTAAAAGTTGACCCAAAATACTATGCAAGCACGTTATAGTTCTTAGAAATGGCTTTGAGACACTCTCCATTTTTAGATCAGTGTAGAAAGACTAAGAGGAGAATGTGGTAGCCATATTGAAGCTAATACTGAACTCTTCATGTCATTTATAACTAATCCTGACACTGGAGACGCCTGTACTCCAGGTAAGGGAGAGAAGGAGGAAGAGAGAGAGAGAGAGGTGGAGGGAGGAGAGAAGGAAAGAGAGAGCATAAATATGCATGCAAATAAAAAGAATAGTGGATGGGAAAAAGAGTGAGAGAGAGGGGGGAGGGAGAGAGAAAGAAAAGATTAAAACAGTTAGCAAAATTTATGTCTTAAATTTTATTTAATTTATGTAGAATATTTTCATTCGTATTGCACTGAAATAAAGGAAACCGCTGCTTGGGGAGGAGAAGCAGAGGTAATTAATGTAGTACATGTACATGTACACTAAAAATTTAATTTTATAATTTAAATTTAATGATGTTTTTATTTATGTACATGTCCAGTTAGTTGCTTTGTCTCAAATTTACAAACTGCCCATTGTAATATACCAATCTGAAGCTCCTGCACTGTTTATTGGGGATGGAGATAAATCAGAAAAAACAGAATCTTTAAAATTATCGTAAGTTGTGTTACATGTACATGTACACATGTACATGCAATGTAACATGTAATGTG
>NW_003556739.1:0-1353 GCF_000090795.2 Amphimedon queenslandica
CTTAAACTGTGCAAACTTAATTCTGAGCTACTTTGCACAATCATTGACACTGTTGAAATGTCATTACCATTCTTACCCAAGTCAAACTAGACTCTATACAGTAATTGTGTTTGTATAGTGTTTTGCTTTTGCTGATTTTGTGCTTTTACTTTAAGTCTAACACAATCCTGAATATGAAATCTCTTAGAAATTAAATTGTTATGTCAACAAACACTCAGGAAGAAAACCTACAAATCCACTTCCTGAAATTTCTGTGTCAGCATTAATGCTTCTGCCATGGCTTCTATTTAAACTCATTTAGTTTTGTTTCTTCAGATCTCCAGCTCACTCTCATCTTATCTCCTTCCTTCCTTTTTATTGTTTTTCTTACTTTATAGGCTGCAGCTAATATCATAAGATGATTTCTGGTTTTTCCACTATTGCTGCTGCAGTTGTCATTCTACTGTGCATCACTGATCAATGCACAGCTCAAGATACTGACTGCTCTGCTCTGGCCACTGATGGTGACTGCAATTTTTATGATTGCTTGAGTGCTAAATTCCGTTGCAATGGCAAGGACTATCCTCTTCGCCGTGGTAAACCTGACTGTCAGAAATACATGAGCGAATCAAGTTGCTTCACAAAATCAGTAAGTACACTGATTGCATTGATGTGTGCCCCACAACCTACTATATTATAGTATTCAACTTTATTGAAAGTAACCTAGGGGTTAGTTGATGTACTCTCAAATAGAATTTCAGGCATCAGAGTTGTTGCTAGTAGATAACATTGGAGACAGCTATACATATAGTAGTGGGCAGCTTTGATAACTTGTTGTGAATTGATCTCCAATATCCTAAATTTTAATGGTAAAATCCTTGATTGTCTTCACTGCATGTCATTTTAAGAAAGCAATCTGTCATGATGAAATCTTATATATTTTATATTGGGCAATTATGGCAAAATTCATACCTGAATGAAATAGTTTGCAAATGAATAATTAACGTACGTATTGTAGTAATTCACGAGATTGCGAGTAAATAAGTTATCATTAAAATAAAACGAACATACACCAAAAGAGATTCTGCCCAAAAACAACTGAAGGGCAAATTAAATATAAGAGTTAATAATATTCACAGAGTAATGAATAGTGTAAATAACCACAGAATAATATTACAATACTTATCAAACAATATTACAATACATAATCATAATAATAATAATAATACACATAATATCACAATATACCACACTCCTCCCCGTTAAATCAATGAGTAGTATCAATAATTAGAAGAATCGGTCTGGAGGACGAAGATCTCTAATAGGATAACGTCTGCTTGGAGGTGGATTAACTATCGGGTTGTCGTGAGACTC
>NW_003556741.1:0-1352 GCF_000090795.2 Amphimedon queenslandica
TTCTGTATTTTTATGATTTTTTCTGATACATATACATGTTCTTATGTTGCATAGAAAGTTTGAGCTGATTCCGATCAAGTTTGAATTTTTTATGAATTTTTAAAGTTGTTCAAAAATTGGGCCAAACACCCTGTACTATAGTACAGGGATTTTGGTCAAATTTCATCAAAAATGGCTAGGAGAGAATTCTCTATTTTTATAATTTTTTCTGATAGATATACATGTACTTATGCTACGTAGAAAGTTTGAACTAATTCTGATCAAGTTTGGATTTTTTATGAATTTTTAAAGTTGCTCCAAATGCCATGTACTGTATTGTAGTGCTTGTCAGCTCATGAAGCTCATGCTGTTTAGCTCGCTTAGCATGCTTTGTGGGAAACTCTACCACTCAATTACAATAATCAACTATTCCTCCATTACCTTTCAAAGCTGGCACATAATCATCCTGCAGCTCAAGGACTCGTGTGTAGCTGGCAACAGCTTCAGATAACAGACCAATCAACTGTTGTATAGCCGCTACCCTAGAGTATGTACAATGTACATAGAATGGAATATAATATAATGTGTATAGACTGACTGGTATTGTGAGAATATGGACTGTGGATTGAGCTAAGAGGATAAGGAGAGGATAAGGAGAGGAAAGGGAGAGAGAGAAACAAAAAGAGGAAGAGATCACTATAATATATTGTAATGTACACGTGTACTTCAGTTGCTTTTTCAAATGCTTTCATTGCTGCAATGTTACTACCTCTTGAGAGATAAGCCTCACCTAAACACTCCCATACATTGCTACATGATACATGTACGTACATGTACATAAGTGGGCGTGACATTAATAGGCGTGGCTTACCTATCAGAAACATTCTGATGCAAAACTTTCAAATAACTATAAAATACATGACATTGTAAATTGTACATGTACATGTAGCTACCATTTAATAGCTTCGTCATATTGACTATGTCTTCTATGATATAGTCCTATTCTAAGCCACGCCTCTCTCGCCCTGTAACCAATAGCAACCACACGTCATGTTAAATCACTTACTCTGTAGGTGGAGAATTTTCTGTAATTTTGAGATAAACTTCATAAGCAGATTCCTGTGTAAAGTAATAATTTTAGTTAATAACTAGCCACACCTCTTCACCCAATGCTGACAGACACTCCCCTAATGATATCCCTGCCTCAGTGAGACCCGGATGAATAGTAAATGCCTTTTTATAACATTTAACAGCACGACTGAAGGAGGAAAAATAGAGAGATTTTAGGAAAAATAAAACAACAAATGTACATACATGTGTATGACGAAACCTACTTGATATCATTAGCAACGTGTCTCTGATAGTGTCCCAAC
>NW_003556742.1:0-1352 GCF_000090795.2 Amphimedon queenslandica
TGTACATATAGGTATAGTCAAACCTCTCTAAAACGAACCCCCAATTAGCGGACACCTCTCTATAACGTACAGTTGCTCTTGTCCCAGCCATAAGGCCATTGGGTAGTATATAAAAGAACCTCTGTATAGCGGAACCTTTCTATTCTGTATAACGGGCGAGATTTACTGTCCCGGCCCACACATCTACATATGTACAAATTAACCTCCAACAGATGAACACGGCTCACACAACAGACTTTCTAATGAACGCACATCAAGAAAATGGCGGATTTTCTGGTCTGATCAGCATGGGATAACCTCTGATTTAAGGACACCTCCGTATAAAGGACAGTGATGGCTGGCCCATAGGTGTCCGTCTTAGAGAGGTTTGACTATAGTTCAGAACAGACATGGGTCAAATACAAATAGTATTTGTAATTAGTCGTATTTAAATACTTTTGAAAGTATTTGTATTTGTATTTGTAATTTGAGTTTTTGTAACAGGAAGTATTTGTATTTGTAATTGAAATACAGCAGGGAAGTATTTCAAAATACAGAAAAATACTTTAAAATACTTCAAGGTGAATGAAGATACTGTTTGAGTGACAAAACTTTGAAACACTAACGTTCATTAAATGCAATACATGACTATAACTAAATATTATTGATTATACATGCATGCATAATAAAAAGAGGCTTTCAATTTACTTGATTGATTAATTCATAAAACTACGTAGTTAATAACTGTCTATACTTGAGAATAAAGTATTTGTATTTGTAATTGAAATACATGTATACAGTATTTGTAATTGTATTTAAATACAAAGCTGAAAACAGTATTTGTATTTGTATTTAAATACTTCCACGTTGTATTTGACCCAAGTCTGGTTCAGAATGACATGTTTTTTAATTTTACTGATCAATTCACCTCCTAAAATACTTTAATGTGTTCTTTATTTTTATAGAATGATAAATTAGTATCAAATTATTCTAAAAGTATTGAGACACTGCGTTCACTATTCAATGGAATGACATCAAGTTACAACAAGCAAATGACAATAGAAAGTAAACTAAGGAAACAACTGGAAACAAAAATACACGAAATTGAAGAGGAGAAAGGAGGAGAGAGAAGAGGAGGAAGAGCTGAAGATTTGAACTTATTAAATGCTAAACTTGAAGCAGATAAAGCTAAGGTAGTTATTAATAGTTATTAATTATTAGTTAATTAATTATTGATAGCTTGAGCATAAAGTGATTGAGTTGATGGCAGAAAGACAATTATTGGAAGATTCTATTTCTATTCCAAAGTAAGTTTACATTAATATTTGTATTTTTGAGTTATGACCATTTTAAACAATAATTCTGAAACTATA
>NW_003556743.1:0-1352 GCF_000090795.2 Amphimedon queenslandica
TCGGAACCAGCTCAAACTTTCTACACAGCATAAGAACATCAATATGTATCAGGAATTGTAATAAAAATTGAGGGTGATTTCGGAGCCATTTTTTGGAAAAAACCATGGGCTATAGTACAGGGAATTTTTCAGAATTTTGGCATTTTCTTAAAATGGCCGTTACTCAATAAATTTAAGTCGGAATCAGCTCAAACTTTCTACACAGCATAAGAACATCAATATGTATCAGAAAATGTAATAAAAATTGAGGGTGATTTTGGAGCCATTTTTTGGAAAAAACCATGGGCTATAGTCAGGCTTGGGGCGAGTACTTTGGTACTCGTACTTAAGCATGCTTAAGCACAAGTTTGAAAGTACTCGGTATTTACTCAAGTACTTTTGACAAAAAATTACAAATACTCGTACTGTATTTAAATACTAGCATGTTTAAGAGTGCTTATTAGTACATTGAAGTACTTTGAAGCACATTTATCAATGCAATGCTAATGTGTTGACATAATAAATACTAGCTAGTGTAAACCACATACATTTACCTCCATACTATGACATTGGTCAGTTTGGATTTGAAAAGTTCATAAGATGCAATAACCATCTGATTTAATTGATTATTTTTAATTAATTTATTAATTAGTTGGGTGTGGTCAAGTGCTTAAGTAGTACTTAAGTACTGCAATAGAGTACTCGTACTCATACTGAATACAATTGTAAAAATGAGGTACTTGTACTCGTACTCATTTTAAAAATCAAACAGGTACTTGTAATGTACTTAAATACTTTTAAAAGTACTTCGCCCCAAGCCTGGCTATAGTACAGGGAATTTTTCAGAATTTTGGCATTTTCTTAAAATGGCCGTTACTCAATAAATTTAAGTCGGAATCAGCTCAAACTTTCTACATAGCATAAGGACATCAATATGTATCAGGAATTGTAATAAAAATTGAGGGTGATTTCGGAGCCATTTTTTGGAAAAAACCATGGGCTATAGTACAGGGAATTTTTCAGAATTTTGGCATTTTCTTAAAATGGCCGTAACTCAATAAAAAAATTAAGTTGGAATCAGCTCAAACTTTCTACACAGCATAAGTACATCAATATGTATCAGGAATTGTAATAAAAATTGAGGGTGATTTCGGAGCCATTTTTTGGAAAAAACCATGGGCTATAGTACAGGGAATTTTTCAGAATTTTGGCATTTTCTTAAAATGGCCGTAACTCAATAAATTTAAGTCGGAATCAGCTCAAACTTTCTACATAGCATAAGGACATCAATATGTATCAGGAATTGTAATAAAAATTGAGGGTGATTTCGGAGCCATTTTTTGGAAAAAACCATGGGCTATAGTACAGGGAAT
>NW_003556744.1:0-1352 GCF_000090795.2 Amphimedon queenslandica
AAAGCAATGCATGCATGTCGTGTAAAAAACTAAGAGCCTATAAAGTCTGGCCCCTACCACTGCTAGGAGACTGGAGTGACTTCCTTCTTTCCTATGGATTGCAGTTGGTGTAGTCTTCATAATCATTTTTATTTTTAATGACAAATGTCGTAACTTTTACTGAACTTATTACAGATACATGCACATCTTGAGATAAATTTGGAACCTTACAAATTACAATTTTAATTTTAATTTCTACACAACATAATATTCTGTACACTCTTATAATGTGGTCTGTGTTGGTGGCTCATTTAGCATTACTGCACAGCATTAACTGTAGAACAGGCAATGACAGTTCAAATCGCCATATAAATACATGCAATTAAAATTTAAAAGAATTATTTTTTTAAAAAAAGATTAAAAACTAGTATATAAATCTCTAGCTTCAGTCTTGAGTAGCATTCCACTTGATATTTCATCTTTACTTCAGCTTGATCCTATCAATGATAATATTAAAATCCTGATGCATACTTACCTTTAGTATTGTTATTTCTCTTCTTGTTGTAGTGCTCTTAGCATCACTAGCAGTAGTAGCCACTAGTGATCCCAGGCAGCGCCACGTGGAGGCGGCACTACATTGCTGCCCAAAAATTATAAAAACCTGGGGCCCCAGGTAAAAAAAATACTAATAATAAATGTTAATAAATAATTATAAATAATATTATTAAATCATAAAAAAATAATAATAAAATAACAAATAAATAAAAATAATAAATTTAATTATAAAAAATAATAATAAATAATAAAACCTAGATCTATAACTTATACCTACACTATATAACCTGTATCCTACAACTACCTGTTTCTTAATTTCTATACTATAGCTACCTTCTAATTTCTACTAGCTATACAATACCATACAACTATACCTGCTTCCTAATTTCTACTACTGTACCTACACTATACCTGTAACTACCTTCTAATTTCTACACTATAACCTATATCCTAGGTATAACTACCTGTTATCTATAATTTCTACTACTATACCTACACTATATAACCTGTATACCTAACACTACATGTTTTTTTCCTATAATTTCACTACTACCCTTCTAATTTCTACTACTATACCTATGACCTTTAAATCACACAATGATACCTATACCATATTAACCTTGCTATAAAAGTACATTCTCATCTTATGATACCATACCATTCATACCTACATTAACCTATGAACCTTAACATGACACAATGATACCTATACCATATTAACCTTGCTACATACAAATACATTCCTATCTTAATACCATACCATATTACCTATACCTACAACTTATATTGTATACACAATGTAAGACAAGTTATCTTAA
>NW_003556745.1:0-1352 GCF_000090795.2 Amphimedon queenslandica
ACCTGTTAGAAGTAAAAAGTGACCTCCTCAGATTGTTCAAGGATTCTGGTGTTCATAGTAAAATTATTGGCACTGCACTTGATGTTAAAGTGAATGATCTGGTACCTCTCCCTCAGTATACCTCAGATAACCTCATACTAGTGTTTGAGAGATGGATAGACTCTGGTAATGACGTGACCTGGAGGAATATACTGGAGGTTTGTGGAGATTATCCGGATGAACTTGGAAAAGCAGAAGCTGATGTGAAAGTTTTTCTATCTTCAGACAGAGCCAGAAACAAATATAAATAATTGTACTTGGCATGTTTGATTACATTGATACATATTATTATCATTATTTGTGATGTTTTGGATTTCTAGTTTCGTTTCATTATAAAAATTTCCAATACAATATATGATAATTCAGTTGATTGTCTTTGTCCTCCCTCCATATCTCCCCATCAACTCTTAGCTGCTCATTTGACTGGACCAGCTTATCCTGATGAGTGTTACACCTAACTGGAGGGAATGGAGAGGGAGAGAGAGACCTTCTCATGAACTGGTTGATCTCCTAGTAGAGGGGAGGGATCATCACTTCTCTTGAACCTGATCTACTCCTTCTACCATGAGACTGTGACCTACACATACATGTACATGTACGATAAATAATGTTATTTTAAGTAATAATGAAAAAAATAACTGTGAGATAATATTTAAGCCTTGATGCTGTAATATTCTATTACAGCTTCAAGGCTATTGTAATATTTTAAACCTACCTTTAATTTACTGCTGTACTTTCTAGGCATTTAAATCTACATGTATACATGCATCATTATCCATCAAGCTACATTGTATTATTATTGTTGTATGTACATGTACATGCAATTAATTCATGTACATGCAAGTATTGGTACCTTTTCAATGAAGAATGGACGTGTGAACTTGATAGCCATTGCATAAGTACAAGTACCAAGGATATTAGTAAGGACAAGAGGAACACAGGCTGGCTCCCTCTCAGGAGCATACAACTGACAACCATCTTGAGAGGAGAGAGAGAGAGAGAGAGAGAAATAAAAAACAGGAAAAATGAATTTAAGAGATCAAAATTACAGTACATGTACATGTACATGCATATGTTGTAATATTATTAATAGATGTACATTTATTGCATGGATATAAAAGAATCATTAATATTTAATAATGATTATTTTTCAAGTACCTGGATATAAGAAGTGATGCAGTGATTCTACCGTCTCCCAGACGAGTCCTAAATCCTCCATTTTAAAACTCTTATTAATGCCCACCCCATCGGCGAGTGATTTGTCACCGGAAGGAGTACTAGCTGAAGGATACACATTAGTGGCACTACCAGTC
>NW_003556746.1:0-1352 GCF_000090795.2 Amphimedon queenslandica
TTTCATTAGAATGCTACCGCATTAGATCATTGATTTTTAAATAGAGAGTTGTGCACACATGGGTGTGACCAGAATAGGCGTGACTGGAGACGTACGTACATACATACAGAGGGAGGGAGGGAGGGAGGGAGGGAGACTTCGCCTGAGTGGGGCTCGCTTATGCTCGCCCCAATAATAATAATAATAATAATAATAATGTGTATTATTTTCAAATAAGTTATTTGCACCTCAGAACAAGTATACCATTTTATAGTCAGGAGGAGTGAGAGC
Organism: Amphimedon queenslandica; assembly: GCF_000090795.2. NCBI lineage: Eukaryota > Metazoa > Porifera > Demospongiae > Haplosclerida > Niphatidae > Amphimedon > Amphimedon queenslandica. Next base: position 271 of record NW_003556746.1, read on the forward strand.
TTTTAGCACATCTAGGACTACACATTCGTTATGGCATGGAGCAGAGAAACTGTTTTATGTTATGGAAAACCCCGCCCAGTTTTATGTTTATGAACCTATGCCACATTGAATGTACTAGAACTACTCCATGTACTCAATGCTGTAGAAAATCATGTTCGTTTGCTCCCCAGTTTTAGTGTATAAGTGTAGTTCAGTTTAATTAAATAGTTCCACTGCATAGTTTGTGTGGAAATTTAATTTCAAAGGACAGTGATAAATCAAATAATTAATAACGTATTATCTGGTGGTTAATAAAATATTTATTAGTTTTAGCCTTTTGATGGACTAAGACTAGAGTACTCTTGGATGGACGAATCCAGAAATTTGCATTCGATTCCGATTCTGAATACTTTTGAGACTGGAATCGATGGAATCGAATACCGATTCTGCATCTGCGCATGCGCAATGCCACGTGGTCAATAAAAATTCAATAGAGTACACAGCCAAGACTAGTGGAAAAGGTCCATTCACTCCATTGGACTGGAGTATTCCATAATAAAATGGTGGGTGCACGGTGTGAAGGACTGGACGCATTGTAACAATTGCTACACTGAATAGAAGAAACACCCAGTTCATTATAACGTCGTGTGGTCATTTATTCTGTGGGAAATGCTATGGTATAACATAGAATTAATGAACATTTGGATTTTGCTTTTTAAATTATTGTATATTTAGGTGAGAGAGATAAGCTCTGTCTCGTATGTAAGGCAGTGTGTAATTCAGTTCTTGATCTGTCAAAAGAAGTAAATAAAAATAAGTAATTATTAATCGTTCTTTCTCCCTCTACAGGCTCCACCATATGTCACGATATATTTCAAGACTCCTTAGTCCATTATACAGGAATTCGTCCTAAATTTTGAATGAGTATGTACATGTAATACCATATATGGTCAACAATTTAAACCACACCCAATCATTGGCATACCCACGTGTTTCATTACATGTACGTGTACTTTTATTAGGTGGCTAGGTTTCAAAAGGAGCATAGGACTAGATTAGTAAAGCACAAACTACAGAAAGTTAGTTATTAATTAACTATTATA
>NW_003556747.1:0-1351 GCF_000090795.2 Amphimedon queenslandica
GGATTTTTAATGAATTTTTGAAGTTGATCAAATACTGGGCCAACAGTCAAAAGCTATAGCCTTTTGTCTATGGCCAAATTTTGTCAGAAGTGCATGCCTAGGGAAAAATTTTCTATTTTTATAATTTTTAAATTATTATTAATTGTTCTAGTGTTTCTGTTGGAGTTCACCAGTTATCAATGACTGGTGCATTATTGGATGGATTACATCCAGTTATCCTCTCATCTCTTAAAAAAGGTATGTATGCATGGATGTATGTACATGTGTACATGTACATTTGTACCTGTACATGTACCGTATTTTACTGATTAAACGCCCGGGCGTTTATTTCTTAGCAGCAAAAAAATTCATTGAAAAAAAATTAAAAAGTGACCCTGAACGGGAATCAAACCCCCAACTCCAGGTAAGTTAGACCAGGCTCTAACTTTTAAGCACTTTGGAGCTATCTAAACAGGGTGGCATTATTTGTGGTACAAATATGCGTATCTATAGCTATTATATAGGCGGTAGCCTATATGTAGGATTGAGGTTGATTTTTCAAGATGGCGGCCGTTTTTATGATTTTCAAACACTCATAACTCTTTTATCTTCCGTTGTAAAGCCTTATAAATGGCTTAGATGAGCTCTCCTTCACTGAGCCATTCTCCTGGTACCTTTAAAGTGGACTGTAATGTAGCGAGAGCATTTCTGGAGAATAGGCCCAAATTCAAATTTCTGCAAAATTCTTCAGACTTTTTCTTCTTCTTCTTTCATCTTCTTCTATCAACACGGAAATCTTTTAAGCCAGGGAACCGCTCATGTTGGCTTTTACATCATTCCTTTGAGCTTGAGTCAAGGACTGGACATGTGGCTTTAAAAAGAAGCAAGGACAGAGAACAATGGAAGACAAATTCCAGCTGCAGCACCGCGTGGGTTTGTGGTTTGACGCCATTTTAACTTATGCGCACGTGATAATCATGAATATGATTAACCTAACCACATAATCATAACAGAAAGTAATTTATAAATTTAAGAAAAAAGAATGGAAACAAGTAAATAAAAAAACATTAAAAATGGAAAAGTAGTAGGATTAAATTGTAAAAAAGTAAAGAAACAAGAGGGTACTTGCAAAGTGGTGTGATACCAAATCCTACACCATTGCATGAAAGACATGGCTTCATAGTTATTATCATGTAGTAGCCTGTGTGGATATTTACAATGGTTTTGGGTTATATTATGCATGCAGTGGTGTAGGATTTGTTATCACACCACTTTGCAAGTACCCTCTTGTTTCTTTACTTTTTTACAATTTAATCCTACTACTTTTCCATTTTTAATGTTTTTTATTTACTTGGAATATATTAGTGACAGG
>NW_003556748.1:0-1351 GCF_000090795.2 Amphimedon queenslandica
ACATAATTTGCCACATAAATTTTGAGTTGCTTTTCTGATAACGTACATGTTTGTGAATGTATGCTTGTTAGTACGATGTAGTAGCTTATAGTACTATATTAGTATTTGATATTGATATTGGTTTAGTGTTGAAATGTAGTTCTAACTCAAGTTATGCTATATAAGTTGTCTAATATCATCGGTGAAGTAGTGATATGACTCTTAATCTTAATGTACATGTAAAACCCCCAATCTCCAGATATTTTATTGCTTATCAGCATTGCCATTTTATTAGCCCACTCCAATTTGATCTGTTTCACTGGCGGAGAGGGCAGGTAGCCTCATTACAATTTTTTTATCATTGAAATTTTTATTTGCCAATGCGGGCGTGAAAGGTGAATATATGAATGTAATTGGAGTTGACTTAACTGTACGTTTCATTCTTCTTTTACCTTGCATGTGTATGTTATGTACCAAAATTAATGATTAATGCAACAAGTCATGCTGTTAGGCTTGCCTAAGCTCTGATGTAATAGCATCACAATGTGGCTCACACAAATTCCATGCTGTCACGTTATCTCTGTGTAATTATGAATGAGTGAAAAAATCTACATGTACTAATTAGTGTTGTTGTAGTACCATAATTTTATATAGTTCTAGTACTAGTTCTAGAACTAGAGTTTGATAAAGTTTAGTTCTAGTACTAGTTCCGGAACTAGACTTTGATAAAGTTTAGTTCTAGTACTAGTTCTGGAACTAGAGTTTGATAAAGTTTAGTTCTAGTACTAGTTCTGGAACTATAGTTTGATAAAGTTAGTTCTAGTACTAGTTCTAGAACTAGATTTCAATAAATTTTAGCTATTGTTCTAGTTCTAGCTAAGTTATAGTTCTTGTACTTGTTCTGGCAATAGAGTTTAAGAAGCTTAGCTCTAATTGGAAATAATTTCTAAATACTGCTTCTTTTTTCTTCTGCTGTCATGCTTTAACTGCTTAGCTTTGTACTGAACAAGTATTCAAAAGTCTATTGATATACTTTATGCATTATAATCTATGTCTAATTAACAAATTCATACATTATTTGTTGTTCAGTCTTTGTTATGTACTAAAATATTTTACTGACAAATTAGTACCTTCTTTGTCAACTAATATTGTTCTACAATTCTAGTTCCAAACTAGTTCTAGTACCACAAGAGAATGTACTTTTAGTTCCAGTTTAGTTCTAGTACTGAGACTCTGGCAAAGTTTAGTTCCAGTTTAGTTCTAGTACTACAAGTCTTGTATAAGCTAGTTCTAGTTTAGTTCTAGTTCTTACATTGATTGTAAAAATAGTACTAGTTCTAGTTCTTGGAACTAGAACTATGAAAAAAAGGCA
>NW_003556749.1:0-1351 GCF_000090795.2 Amphimedon queenslandica
GTGACCCGATATGAGAAAACCAGGCTATCTGCAGGAATTATCAATTAGAGATATGGCTTCCCAAAGTTGTGACAGTGGTACCTTATCAAAACTCAGATTTTATCAAAAATGTATTGTATCAAGAATTTTCTTTCATTTGATACCAAGTTTGCCCGAAAATAAGTTAAAAGAGGTATTTTACAGACCTTTCTTTTTGTTGTGCACCATGTAAATAATGCAGGGTATAAGGATAGAAATGGGTGAAACTCAGTTGCATCCGTTTACACTTCTTTTTGCATAAATTATCATAACTCAGCACTAGATGTGTCAAATGACATGGGACAAAGACCAAAACTAAGGAAAAACTGTGCTTAATTAAGAAAAGCAAAAATCTCAATTTTCAATTTTGGAGCAGATAGCCTGGTTTTCTCATATCGGGTCACATTTCGATTCAACGTATAAAATCTTGTTTTGAACATTACCTGCCCAAAACAGTAATGATAAATTTATAGAGAAACTTGTAGTAAACATGTACACAAAATATTTGGTTAAATTAAGGACTAGTGTACATTAAATTAATACACAATATTGATGGACATAGTAAAATAATTTTAAGGAAATCCAGCAATTAACACATAAATAATGTGTAATCGCTTGTTGCTATACTTGCCCTAAATGCTCTAGTACATGTACATTGTAGTTATACATGCACTTCAGTATAATACATGCATTAATGGGACAAGACACTGTAACACAAGTCAGGTGAGTAGTCACAAAGATAAGATGAACCATGAAATGTTCTACATTCATTAACTTAATAAATAAATCATTGAATGATTGAAGAATGCATGTAGAATGATGTACATGTATCATTAATATAAAAGCTCTACATAATACTCAACTATTGACTGTACACATATTAATTATACAAGTCATTATGCTGTATTGAAATGGGATTCAATTATGATTGTGACAAGGTGTTATCAAAACAACTTACATGTACATGTACATGTATTCTCATTAGCAGCTAAAACATAAACAGAAATTATTCACAGGTTAGTTTGTACATGTACACTCATGAGTACAGGCTTGTTCAATTTAGGCTATTATTATCAGGACCTGCTCAGGATCTATCACTTTTTATTCTCCAGTTTATCATACGTACATGTACATGTACACCAGGAATTATCTCACAATACATGTACTTAACTGATTCTATAGAAATTAAGTTAAATGTGTCATTATTATGAGCAACAACCTACCAATAAGACACATGCATGTACATGTAATGGGTATGACATAGTTTTCTACATGTACATGTTTTTAAGAAATGAAACACAAGTTTACCAATACATACAAGTACATACCAGTA
>NW_003556750.1:0-1351 GCF_000090795.2 Amphimedon queenslandica
GGCTTGACCGGTATTTTCAGATCCTTCTCAAAAACTTGTTCATTATCTGAGGAACCTGGAGACGCACTGCTGGGGATAGAGAGCAATTCTTCTTCGTCATCATCTTCATCTTCGCTTGATGTTGATTCGTAAGGACTCTCGTATATGCTGGACTGGTTGGTCGGCCGTTGTGTCGGTCGACGTTTCTTCTCTTTGAGTTTTTGGGAGCCGGATGGAGAGTTCTTGAGGACGAGGGACTGTAAGGTTTTCTGGTCTAGTTTGTGAATGAAGCAGTTTTCACCACAAGGAGTCTTTCTAGGCTGAGCATCGTTACGTTTCTAAAAGAAAGGATGAAGAAAAGGAGAATAAAAATAGCCTGATAATAGGCATCAGAAAATGTAATAAAAATAATAGTAATTTCTGTGAAAAAACATGTACAAAAGTCCATACTTTTAAAAAATTGTTGTTTTTAAAAAAATGTTCATAACTTGAAAAATTTAAGTTAAAACTTTCTATACAGCATACAGTAAGTACATCAATATGTATCAGAAACAAAAAATGTGAATGATTTCGGAGCCATTTTCCCAAAAAAAACCATGGGCTATATAGCCTTGGGTATTATTCAAAAATTGGCCATTTTAAAAAGTACTAATAGCTTTAAAAATTTAAGTTAGAATCAGCTCAAACTTTCTATACAGCATAAGTACATCAATATGTATCAGAAAATATAATTAAAATTGGGGGTGATTTCGGAGCCATTTTTCCGAAAAAACCATGGGCTATAGCCTTGGGAATTTTTCAAAAATTGGTCCTTTTTAAAAAATTTTCATAACTTGAAAAATTTAAGTCGGAATCAGCTGAAACTTTCTACACAGCATAAGTACATTAATATGTATCAGAAAATGTAATAAAAAGTAAGGGTGATTTCGGAGCCATTTTTCCAAAAAAAGCCTTGGGTATTTTTCAAAAATTGGCCGTTTTTTTTTAAATGTTCATAACTTGAAAAATTCAAGTCGGAATCAGTTCAAACTTTCTACACAACATAAGTACATCAATATATATCAGAAAATGTAATAAAAATTGGGGGTGATTTCGGAGCCATTTTTCTGAAAAAACCATGGGCTATAGCCTTGGGTATTTTTTTAAAATTGGCCGTTTTAAAAAAAATGTTCATAACTTGAAAAATTTAAGCCGGAATCAGTTCAAACTTTCTACACAGCATAAGTACATCAATATGTATCAGAAAATGTAAAAAAGTCAAAGCCTGTTTTTATACATTCATGTACATGTGCAGGTATAGTGTGACTTACTAAATGATTGACAGGTAATGGAACTGGCTCTGAACCTACATAATAATTAATGATAATAATTA
>NW_003556751.1:0-1351 GCF_000090795.2 Amphimedon queenslandica
GTTACACACAGTCATTATATTTTAAAAGGTTTACCTTTAGATGTGACAATGTTTTTTTAATGTTGTTTTTCTCAGAGTTAAAATAAGCCATTAGTTGTACATGTACCTACATTAAAAAATTTTTTTTGTTAGGTGTTATCTTAACCTTTTTATAGTGTATTTTACATTTATTGTGTTGTCTTTAACTTAATGGGAAGTTTGTAGTTTGTAATACTTTATCAGGTATCATTATCTGCAATATATATATATACAAATAATATAAATATTGAGCCCATAATGAATGTGTGTGTGTGTGTACATGTGATGGTGCAATAATGTGATTGTGATGATGTTGCTTCTCATTATTTTGAACAATACATTACTATCGTATAGCAGGAAATTTTTGAGGGACTAAAATTTGGCAAATTGCTAAATTTTGGTGATTGGCAAGTTTTAATTTGGCAAATTTGTGGCCATGTGCCATTGAGCATGCATATAATGGCTCAAAATGGCAGATTTTTATTTTGGTAAATGGCTATCAAAATGCCAAATTTGCCAAATTTAATCCCCTCCAAAATTTCCCGCTATATGGTATAATGACTGTGCAGCTGGTTTGGCAGATGTTTGTGTCTGTGTAAATGCTTACTTTTAAATTATTTATTGATCTTTCTCCTTCCCCTCTTTCTCCCTCCCTTTTTGTCCCTCTCTCCCTTTCTCTTCTCAAGGATTATAACTATGCTCAAGTAGACTACTCTGCTAAATCATCTTCCTCTACGATACAAGCTCCTCCAAAACCAGCAAAACCAATTTCACCTGAAGCTAATAATCAGGTTTTATATTCTGCCATTCTAAAATCGGCAGCATCTCATAACCCACCACCACCTCCAGAGGGTACCGAGTATGCTGATCTTGATCATAGTTTTTCGTCGTCTGGTAGACGCCACCAGAGACCCAAGGACACCAGTAATCAAGTCACGTATTCTCATGTGACCCATCATCAAGATAGACGCAGAGTGAGGGGAAGTAACCATGGGAACTATTATTAATTAATTACTGAACTACTTTGAACTAATATAAACACACTGTCTTGTTTTGCCTTTTATGTGTGTTCTAATAATATGAGGATGATGTGTAGCGTATGTACATGTATGCTCATGATGTCCATTTGTATGTTATGGTGTGCATTATGTATTGTCGTATGCTTAGTGTCAGCTGCCCCTGTACTATACAACTGGTATATCTTTGTCATTGATGGTATTAATGTGTACACATTTGTGTTATTCAACTAGAAGAATGTGAAACGTTAAGGGGCTCAGCCCTCGAGCATTGTTGTACTGTATGACCTTCCTTGCTGCCGGAGAAGTTTTGGATA
>NW_003556752.1:0-1351 GCF_000090795.2 Amphimedon queenslandica
TATGGTAATTGTAATGGCTAATTTCATTCTATTGGTAATGGCAAATGATAATTAATAGTAGAGATAAGGTAATGGTAATTGTAATAGATAATTAAGTAAGATGGTGTGTTGTGTTATGGTGTTATCACTATACTATCAGCAAGAGTATCTTGCTATCAGTCACTGGTTATGTCTTAGTGTTAACTTGCTAACTAGAGTGTGACAGTTAGCATGTGCTCTTTTATTACCAAAAAATTTTTGAAAACTCCTTTTAAAGTTAACTCTACTTTACATGTATATTAACATTAAGTTTTCTTAAATAAAATGACTATTATAATCAAAAGTTTTCAGTTTCTTGCAATTTTGTGCTAATTGTAATGCAATGTAATACACTTTCTAAAGTAATGGTAATGGTAATTTAGGTAGTTTCAATAATAATGATAATATAATTGGTGGTATAACTTATAAATTGTAATGGTAATGGTAATGTAATGAAGATTTTTGGTAATAGTAATGGTAATAGTAATGATTAAAAAACAAACTAATTGACAACAACCCTAATATACATACATGTATGTGTGCTATATAAAATAATATAAAAGAGTATTATCACTGTCATACAAGCATACAAACATTACTATTGTGCAAGTACATCTTGGTATGATTTTAAAAAATATGTCACCTTCCCTCAAGAGAAAATGATACATAATAAAAAGAGTACATAAAGGTGTATATTTATGTTAATGCTAGCCATGGCTTTGTCTTTGATGTAACCTTTACACTGACTCTGAAGTACAGACTATCATTTTTAAGATGCTGACAATTAGTGAATGGATTATACCTCAGTGCTGCATGTGGTATGAACTTGGAGTAGCCCCATCCATGCTTGCTAACTTCTCCTCTTGTCACTCTCTCCTTACCAGGACCTGGTGTTGATTCATTATAACAAATAACTCCCTTCCTATGATTCTTATCCTCCAGTTGATTCAGAAGCTCTAGGGTTACATCTCCGTAAAATGGCCACTCCAATGTATCGTCGTATTCTCCCGGGACGAGGTAGATGTAGCAAGAGATGTAATGGCCTTTACCGTCACCAAATCCACTGCATTCAACCCTTAGCCTCATCCTGTAGCCTCTTGGTGATGTGTAGAAGTCCGAGCTATTCCAAAACTTGTTTTGAGTCTTTTTCTGTAAGAACTCTGTCAGCCTAAACACTTTGCTGTTGATTGTTTTCAGTTCTAACTTTTCAATTCTCCTCACTGCTAGCTGAAGGTGTTCCTCTACTGATTCCCTGCTATGTTCCTCCTTCTCCTCCCTCTTCATCTTTCTATTGCAGCCAATGTTACTGTATTCACATGCTACGATAGCTTTA
>NW_003556753.1:0-1350 GCF_000090795.2 Amphimedon queenslandica
AGTCTTTGTTACGTCAGTCCTCCTATATATCAAGGAAAAGCTACTGTTGTTGTATCGCCAACAATGAGCCTAATGTCACATCAAGTGCACAGACTCAAAGAAAAAGGAATTGCTGCTACACTTTTGGTGTCCGCATAGAAGAAAGACATTATGGATCGTTTTCCTATGTAAAACACCAGAATTATAATTTGACAGTACATCAAAAAGACCGTGACATCAATTTCTTCAACAGGCTGCCAATCAACAACTTTGTCTTGTTGCTATTGACGGACACCTAATTTACAGCTGGAAATCATTTCGGTTAGTAACAATGATATCTTAGTATATATGTACGCAACACTGCATCATAGAGAGGAGTATGGATACCTTGTAAATATCACATCCTTTTTTCCTGCTGTTGCCCCCACAATTTTGACTGCCACTGCAACACTGGAGGTAAAGAGCAAATTTCTTAAGATATTCCACAATCCAATTCAAGAAATTGCAAGTGTGAACAAGGGAAATATATCGCTACATGTGAAGGAATTGAAAAAAGTTTCTAAGGAAGGTAAGAATACATGTGCTGTACATGGTAATGTCCAAGTGTGTCAGCATGCTACATTCTGTCAATGTAATGAAGATCATGCTAATAACAAAAAGTAAAACAAGAGGAAAGGAGAGAGCCATACATTACAAGGAGTGACCGCTTGCATACTGAGCATGCACATTAGGTACACAATATACATTCATCACACAATGACATGTCCACTTCATTAGATGTAAATGTGAAACATTGAATTGATGCAAAGGATGATACCAATTATTAGGTAGAAAAAATATAGACCTTCCCACAAAAAAATGAGAGTAACCTACAGTTTCTTTTACAAGTCCTTAACTTTATTAACATTTATAGGTACAGCGAGCTATTCAGCACTGTAGCAGATTACATAAAAATGCAACAAAAAAAGGCAATTGCATATACCGATTTTGTAAACATGCAATAGCACTGACGGAAAGGGGATATAACTGTTGCAGCTATCATGAGAAAAACATGTGATACCATGACAAACTGAAGGTTGTAGATAGTTGGAGTAGTGACAGTGCTTCAATTAAGGTAGGTGCTTATCAGTATTAGCATTTTCCCATTTTTTTGATTTTGTGTTATTCGTCCCATTTATGCAAGGTTTTCATGAAGGTGCCATCATTAACTACACGTTTCATAATGGTTTTTTTATTTGGTTTAACGTTGCAACATTTAACTACACTTAACTACCTTAAAAATATTCTACGTTAGAGTTACATGATATTGTAAGGGTAGCAGTTGCTTGTGTTCATCTAAACAAATTGGATGAAGAGGCATATAGGTGTGCA
>NW_003556754.1:0-1350 GCF_000090795.2 Amphimedon queenslandica
TTTCACTCAAAATACATAAAGCTAACTGTATTGTTTGCTTTGTATGAGTTGGAGCTTTAAATGGAGGACCGAATCAACATTGGCACACTACAAATCAACAATGGGTTGATGTACTGTACATGTACATGTATGCATGTAGAAGTCGCTCCTAAAAATGCAATATTTTTAAATATCTTCCGATGCATCTGGGCCTTCATTTTGTTTGTTTTATGAGTGCTCAATGTAATTTTAGAGCCACGAAAAAAAAACATAAAATGCTGAAAAACCAACAGAAAATTATTCCTTTTTTGTATTTTTATCATAGTCTACCGGAGATCCAGTGGGCGTCATCATTTTGGAGAGATTTAGAGTCGAAGATACTCACTCTGACAGTCAACCATTTAGCTTTTCACTCTGTGAGTGGACACCAATCACTTTGTTACTACATGGATTTGTACAATACCCAGTACTAGCAATGATCAATGTACACAGTGCACTATTAGTTTAATACAGACTTCTCAATACTATTACATGTACAATGTACATGATCCTCCCTCTCCCTTTCATTCTTGAAATAGCTATTGCTTCATTCCACATCCTTTCATATTGTTCTGTCTCTCTGCTACTTCTAGCAGATATGGAATTTCTTAGAGTCAATGAGAAGTGCATAATAATTAAGTGATGATGATTGATCATGTTCCTCTGATCTACATGTATGTAAATGTACATTGCATTAAGCTCTGGCGTTAACTATCCTTGGAATTTAGTATAGTATGGTTAATTGCTTAATCCTGTTTTTGTAGTTATCACTATTGTAACTTAAGTGTACTATAATGCCGTATGTATATGTACATGTACATGTACGTGTATATTTGTGAGTGATTGTTTCTTTAGCATTTGAAGGTGACCTGTCCAGAATGTATAGTCTGAAAGCTTTTTCACATCAGGAGCAGAAAGGATGGATAGAGTCCCTTAACTCAGCAAGGTAAGGCTATATTGATTATTAGGGATAATATATAGTTTAATATTATAATTTTTAATATTATTAGGGATAAGGCTGTATTTAATAATAAGAGTAATGTATTATACAGATAGTGATATACATGTACATATAGTAAATGCATGTTACTGTATTATCAGGGCCGTAGCCAGGAACTTAAAACAGGGGGTTTGAAAATTGCGAAGCGCGCAGCGAAATTTTTTTGACAAAATGGGTGTGGTTGGTAGGCATGGTCTTAATTTACGCATCTCAGCCATGTGCTGACTCAGCTAAAATGGCTATCTGTGCTTCTCGCTGTTGCCAAAATGCTAATCCTGCTTTTGCAGTGCTGTTCTTCATGACAGGAGCTAATCTAAAACTTTTTTGCAGCT
>NW_003556755.1:0-1350 GCF_000090795.2 Amphimedon queenslandica
GTCCGTAAGGTGAAGCATCACAAGCTACCACGAGTGGCTTCTTCTCATCATAGTGCGTTAAGACAGAGGAGGAATGAAGCATGGCTTTAGCCTTTTGAAATGCTTTCTCTTGGTCCTGAGACCATTTCCAGGGAGTATCTTTTCGAAGGAGTAGATGAAGAGGAGATAATACAGTGGCTACATCTGGTAGAAATTTGTGGTAATAGTTCAATAGTCCTAAGAAGGATTTCAGTTCCGTGACGTTAGTAGGAGTAGGTGCTTCTCGAATAGCCTTCACTTTGGCTTCTGAAGGATGTAGACCATCTGAATCAATGATGTGTCCCAAGTACTCAACTGATGGAACACCAAATTTACACTTGGACTGCTTTAAAGTGAGTCCTGCCTCCTCTAGAGTTTGCAAAACAGCATGAAGATTATTGAGGTGATCAGCATCATCAGTACCAGTAACGAGTATGTCGTCTATGTAGACACATACATGCTGCAAGTGACTGAGTAAGTTCTCAATTGTACGTTGAAATACTGAGGGTGCTGATGAGACTCCAAAAGGAAGGCGCTCATATTGGAAGAGCCCTTTAGGGGTATTGATGGTTGTAAATTTCTTGGAAGCCTCATCTAGCGGTATTTGAAGGTAAGCGTGCTTTAAATCAAGTTTTGAGAAGATCTTTCCTCCAGCTAGGGCAGCGAACAGATCCTCTGATCGAGGTAATGGATATGTATCAGTTAACAGAACTGGGTTCACAGTAACTTTGTAGTCCCCGCACAATCGAATAGACCCGTCAGTCTTTACAATGGGAACTATGGGTGCAGCCCACTCTGAGTACTTTACAGGTGTAATAACTCCTAAACCCCTTAGGCGATCTATCTCGTCGAATACCTTTTGTCTCAGCGATAGAGCGACAGGACGTGGTCAGTAGAACTTCGGTTTCGCATCTGACTGGACGTGAATCTTGGCTGTGAAGTCCCGCAGCTTCCCCAATTCCGAACGAAATACTGGAGCGTGCTTCTGGAGTACTTCACCTAAAGAAGAAAAAGAACAATTATAATTAACATGATTAATAAGGGACCAATCTAGTCGGATAACTTCCAACCAATTACGACCCAGTAGAGTAGGTCCATTTCCAGGAACTATCACCAGTGGTAGAGTAGCAGTCTGGGACTGATAACGAACATCAACATCTATAGCACCGACTGGCTTGATCTTCTCTCCAGTATACGTAGTTAGAATGACATGAGAAGGAGAAATTGGAGGAAGAGTAGAAGAAAGAGAGGAATAAGTGTCTTTACTCATTATAGATAAGGAAGCCCCAGTGTCCAGTTCCATGGAAAGGTCAACCTTATTGACACTCACTG
>NW_003556756.1:0-1350 GCF_000090795.2 Amphimedon queenslandica
TTTGAATATTGAACTCCAAGAAGTTCTCCACTTGTTGACAAACTGTATATTTCCCTTTTGTGATTAGTAACTAGGACTTTGTTACCATTAACAAAGATTCCTGTAGGATGTCCAACTGGAATACGTAACTTTCTGAGAACTTTTCCACATAAATTTAAGACAATGATATTACTTGTTCCATACTCGGTTACAAATACTTTTTTGTCAACAATTTGAATATAAAATGGTCTTGAGAAGCGGCCTAGTTTTATACCTGAACTTATAGACCCGGCCTCCTCATTCATATCAACATCTTGAGGACTTGTTTTGATTCTTTCTATATTGTCTGTTTCTGGAGCATCAGTTGAGACAGTGCCAGCATTATCTAGCCTTGGTGCTTCCAGCATGTCATTAACATCATTAATGAGTGAAAGCTCAATGTCCTCTTCATTTAGCTCATTTTGTATTGGCTCTTCTTGATTTTGTTTCTCCTCTTCATTCAGCTCATTTTGTATTGGCTCTTCTTCTTGATTTTGTTTCAAAGGAGCAAATGCTGCTTGAGTTAGGCCTGCAAAAAGAACTAAGATTACCACTTGACTGAGATTCATGATTGAATGCAACTACACCGTATGCTCCCAATCTGTCAATCTGCCTCACTTATATACAACTAAATCAACTAATGCAGGAAGTTTACTATCTACACACGTTATAAATAATGTCATATTATACTACTGATTATAGAATTACTTTTATTAAAGTGTGACAGTTAAGTTGTTTATGTTTCTATTGAAAATAATGAGGTCATATATGATCTTGGCAAAAACAATTAGAATTTTGACAATTATGGTTGTAATTTAAACTTTCATGTTTATAATATGTACGATTGGAAGTGTGATGATAACAACATAAAATAGATTTGTGGCCAGTTTTGGGTTTAAACTTGTTTGTCAGGATATTACTAATGCATCGTGGCAAAAAACAATAAGTTTGTATGTGATTGTTTATTTCTGGTTAGGTGAGATTTATATAATCAATACTGCATGGTTGCTGTAATAATGGTATCAACCTCATTTGTAAAGCTATAGCATTATAATCTGATCCATTGTTTCAGTTATTAAACTGCATGACAAAAATGATACAATTAAAAGTGATAGGTATTTTGGCTTTCTTAGTGCCATTAGCACAATATAATTGTTTTCAGTAAGTGATGAGTACATGTTAATACTATGTGCATTCTTTGAAGCAATAGCATCTTGTTGTAATTAACAGGTAACTTCATGGACTTTGACTAAAATAGGAAATCAGAACTATTTGCTTGCTGTTTATAAGGAGTATACAATGGACAATCAAAGTGATGACAGATCAGCTACT
>NW_003556757.1:0-1350 GCF_000090795.2 Amphimedon queenslandica
TACATGTATAGCTTAGTGTACTGTACTGTATCACTTTATTGAAAGCATTTTTATTAATAGTTATTTTACGTCACTAATTTTTTATTTAAGTAAAGCGAGAAACTTTTGTGGCCTGAACTTTTTGAAAATGTAATATTAAAAATTGATTAAAAATATTTTTTTAATTGAAATTTTTGGAATTTATTTTTGGGTGCCGATTCTCAAAAAATTTTGAGTATAGAAAAATTTTGAATCTTTGATGGTAATCACCTTTTGATTTTTTATTTTTGAAATTTTGAACACTAAAAATGAAACATTTGCTTTGTGTAGCGTTTTTCAAAATTTAAAGTTTCTGAACAATTATATACATTTCTACATGGTAATACTTTATAATGTTACATGTATAATAGTATAACAATGTCAGATAGACTTACAAGAGGCCAGTGGGCATTGACATTTTCTTTGGTATGGAAGACATTCTTAGAATGTAGTTATACTGTGCATGAATATATAATGTGATCCACCCACTCAAATTGATGTAATTATATGACTTACCTACTGGGGCAGTATCTGATTTACAGACACCTCCCACTAGGACACTATGGTCCCTTGTGGTCAGTGTCTGTATTGACATCAACTTAAATTAATATTACGTGTATTGATCAAGCATCAAAATTTAAGCATTTGAAAATATTATCCCAGTCATGAAGGATTCTCAATTTACATGTATAGTAACTGAGTTTATGGCAATAACCAGGAACATTTTATTGATACTGCAACAGTGTAAATATACATGTACATGGACATGTAGACTAGTAGTATTGTACATGTAATTATTTATATCAGTAAAATGTATACTTGTACACTAAATGTACCTCCACTGTCCCTAACATACTCAATACTATGGAGTATTGAAGACAGACCAACAATAAAAGTTGGTTTGTAGTTTGATTGTGATAACATTGTTCTATATATCATGTTAATCAATGTTTACCTTGTATAGGCAGGTAGGACTGCTCTTTTTTATGCTGAACAAGAAGGTCATTCTGATACAGCCACAATACTGAGAGTACACTCAGGTAATGTATTTATTAGTTTATTGAACTGATGTTATACTGTATGTAGTACTGTATTTTTAGTAAATTTATGAAACAGCTTGAGTCATTAGCTACTGCTTCCTCCCTACCATGTGTAAAATTAATTTAAATAATAAAAATGTGTCACATGTTTATCTGTTGTCCATTCCTTCCCTATTGATGTATGATGTAAGATGTAGAGGGTGTGGCATGATGGTCAGTACTTGCTCCTTCATAGTAATTGTATGTGATGTCACATGTTAATGTCATTGTTTACCCAATGACTGTAAAACAT
>NW_003556758.1:0-1349 GCF_000090795.2 Amphimedon queenslandica
AATATTTTATTTTGGAGGATCTGGTAATCATGATGTCTTGTTATCATAATAGTTTATACAGGTAAACATGATACCGTACAGCAGGAAATATTTGCGGGGAATTAAATTTTGCGAGTTTGCGATTCCATTTAAAGCGCAAAATTTAAATCCGCAAAGTAATGAAATTCATGCATGACCACAGTAGATAATGCTACAATAACTGTCAAAACCGCAAATATTTAATCCGCAAACCAGGTTATTTTTAAGGATTCGCAAAATTTTTCTCCGCAAAATTAACCAGCTGTACGGTAGTTACTGATAAATATTATATAATATTTTTTTACAGTTTTAATGTTGATACCTTCAACTGGAAGGAACTCTCTCCTACTACATCTCATCATGGTCCTATGATGAAGCACCTCTGTGACATGATAGCAATAAAAGTGAACGGTGAGGACTATCTTGTAGTAATTGGAGGACGTGGACGATCTTCTAATAATACACCCAAACAACCTGGTGCCCAGTACAGTAGTCAAAGATTAGCCCCTGGTTATCAGCGATACAATGAGATCCATTTCTATAAACTCTCAACAGGTCAGAGCACATACAGTTTATATTAATATAATGAAGTATTGTTATTTGGTGGTTCTCCACTCAGACTGGTTGCATTGAGAATTGCTTGCTTGTTTGTTCATGGTTGTCACTCCTATAATTATTTGATAATATGATCAAAGAAATATCAACTAGTTTGCTCCACCCAATGCATTCCATTCACACTAATTATTATTATTGATATTTTTAGGACAATGGATATCACCGACTGTCACTGGAGACAGACCACCTCCTATTGATGAATTCACTTTAACATCAATTAATAATTCCAGTGCTATATTATTTGGAGGTTACACTGATAATGGACTCAGTAACAATGTATATATTCTTAATTTTACTGATACATCAGTGGTGAGTGTATTATTAGTATCATTACATTAATTATTAATTAATAATGTATTGTATGTGTGTATTATTATTCATTACACTGAGTGTGTGAGTGTGGTTTATGATAATAATTAATTTATAATTTATAATTTAGAATTGTTCAAAGTTATCTAATCCTGGAGGATCAGGGCAATGGCCTAAGGAAAGACCTGCTAATTCCAGTGTATTGATTAACACTAGCTCAGGACCACACCTACTAGTGGTGGGTGGATATCTTGCTTATGATATTTGGATATTTGATATTAACAATAAATCATGGAAGGAACTGGTAAATATATTATAATATAATAACAATACATCATAACTGGCTACTGTATAGCGGGTTTCTTTCATTCGGCCAAACTTTCGTTTTCTAGGGGGAAATCCAACTT
>NW_003556759.1:0-1349 GCF_000090795.2 Amphimedon queenslandica
ACATTTACTATGGTATCAATGGTCCTTATGTTGAAGGTGTTAGTATCACTCGTGGGTCTCCTCGTCAACATGTCTGGACACTAGTAGCTGGTCGACGTGAGTCAGATACTACATCAAGTTCATGTCCCTGTAATACTGGTAGTTCAGAATTAGTGCCAGCTTTTATTGGTAATAACTACTTCTGTGAATCAGGTAGTTCTAGCTACCCATTATCTACTTTGTACACATCTGATCCACTCTGGGATGGTCAAGGATGCAATGGCATTGAATTAGCTTGTTGTAATGTTACAGGGCTACCATGGTTTCACAGAGACTATGGTAGCACTACCACTACTGACTATATTGAGTTGAGGGTCTGTGCTACTCTTAGTTCTGAAAATGCTCCTGTTAGTAATATTGATATTTATGTCAAATAACTTGGTGAATAATTGAGTGACTGGTATTGTAGAAATTTTGTCATTTGTTTATGTTTGTTGTAGTGTTGTTTTAGTATGGTACAAGAGTTTTAGTTTCAGTTTCCTATTTCTTTAATTTAAAGTTTTGGTTTTAGTTTTAGTAATAATTTTTGTTTTAGTCATTGTTATTACTTCAAAATTGTATTTTAGTTTTAGTTTTACTCTTTCAATGCTTCTAGTTTTAGTTTTAAAGTCTATTCACTTTCACCTGACCCCTGGCTTTTTTCAATTAATAAATAACTACGTCACATCCGCATTCTTTACGTATTTGTGGTTTTGGAATTGTTTTTGTTGCATGGAAATGATGCAGATAAGTAGCAGCTGAATTTAATCTGGCTGTTCTAGCTGCATAATTGCGGTCAAAGGTATGTCATTGAGTTTATACAGGGACATCCAAAAAAGGCTAAGGCCTTATCATTTTGACCCGATCTTTTTATCTAAAGGACGGGAAGGACCTAGCGATTCTAATGGTGCAAACAAAATTTCTAAATTACATGTTTATCAAAAGTTATAACAAAAAATCAATAGGTCAGGTGAAACTGAATAGACTTTAGTTATAGTTTAATTCACCAAACTCTTTCCGATAATGTAAAAACAATTAAACCATCAAAATTAAGAATGGTAACACTACCACTACTGACTATATTGAGTTGAGGGTCTGTGGAGATCAGACAAATACTAATGAAGACAGTCCTGTTAACTTTTATGAAATTTTTATCAAATAATACTAATTATGTTTAATTTGCTTTAATAGACCTTCGTCAAAATTTTTTGTTACCTGAAGTATTTTTTATTTCCATTTTGTAGACTTGTAGCTGAGCAAAATGTGACAATGTTTGTTATTATCTTACTCTCATGCAGTTATTATAGTAGTGCTTTTTGCTTTTTTGTATT
>NW_003556760.1:0-1349 GCF_000090795.2 Amphimedon queenslandica
CATCAATGTGTATCAGGAAATGTAATAAAAATTGGGGATGATGTCGGAGCCATTTTTTACAAAAAAGCATGGGCTATCCTTGGGTATTTTTCAAAAATTGGCCTATTTCTAAAAATGCTCATAACTTGAAAATTATTCGTCGGAAATGGTTCAAATTTTCTACACAGCATAAGGACATCCATATGTATCAGGAAATGTAATAAAAATGGGGGGGGGGGTGATTTCGAAGCCATTTTTACAAAAAAGCATGGCCTATAGCTTTGGGGAATTTTCAAAAATTGGCCTATTTCTAAAAATGCTCATAACTCAAAAATATTTTGTTGGAAACAGTTGAAATTTTCTACACAGCATCAGGACATCAATATGTTTCAGGAAATGTAATAAAGAATAAGAGTGTGATTCAGAAGCCAATATAAAATAAAAATAAAATCATAAACTCACTATATTATCATTTCCTCCTGACACCAGTTGCTGATGATTTGGTGACCAGTGAATCCCACAGACCTCCTGGGTGTGGTCTTATAGTCTCCTGTTAGACGTGGGTCCCACTCTAATATTGACCCACTACATATCACCAGTCCATGACAGGAAACCTAGAGAGACAATGTAATTCAATTAAAAATTTTGTGGTTTATTCACAAAATAGACTCCAAAATATTTATTACTAATTTTAATACATAAACATGTCAAATTTGTATTAAATACGTGTAATGTACATGTACATTGTATTCTCATGCTGTGTAAAATGTTTAAACTAATTCTCATCACTAAATTTTGGAGCTACATGTGTACATGTACACATGTCAACAGTAAAAAATGTGACAAATAATGAAAAGAAGAATTTGAGATAAAAGCAACAAAAATTTATTACAATAATTTTTATTCTTCCACATGGTTACAGGGTAAACTCGTTAAAAATGAAAGTGGCTTTGGCTGTTTACAAAAATATTAGGTCACACACATAAATTTAAACTATACACTATTTATTACAAGACACATTAATATTCTTACTCAGGAGGTAGCATAGCTTTCATCATCACAACTTCCTTTCTCACCACACCTCCCCTCACTCCACCCACTCCTCATCCTTACCTACACAACATCACATGACTATCATCAAAAGTCACATCATCTCTCACTTGTATGGTCACGAGGGGATCTTGAGGGACGAGGGAGAGGTTGGCCGTCACATGTGGTCTCCTGGTTCTTCAATACAAGAGATACTAGAGGACCAATACTGTTCCTTTCCGGAGGATGTCAGGTCTCATTCATTTAATTAAGAGGAGAACATCAAAGAGAAGATAATGAAGGGACTCAAACCTTCCTAACATATAGAAGAGACTATAATA
>NW_003556761.1:0-1349 GCF_000090795.2 Amphimedon queenslandica
GCATGGTGCACCTGGAGCTGGTAAAACGTGTTCACTACACCTCCTACTTAATGAGCCACCACCATCTTCTACTAATAGTAGTACATCAATAGCTGTTCAAGCAACAAAAATATCCATTGATGATGAAAATAAGAAGTGGGAGAGGGTTGAAATTAAAGATTTACTTAACCAGCTAGCATCTCATTTAGAAGAAGCACCAGAGACGTTACCTGATCATTCAGATGAATTATCGCTGGAAGAACCAACCGAGGAGAAACAAACCAAGAAGAAACCAACTGATATAGAAGTAATTAAAGAAATTTCAAATGCTCTTGCAACTAGAAGTTTTCAAAACTTGAGCACAAATTGGGTTTATTTTATTGATTCTGGTGGTCAACCAGCATATCAAGAGTTGCTACCTCTTTTTACAAGAGCAGCTGCACTGAATATCATCACCATTGATCTTACCAAAGGTCTTGATGAGAAGTTTGAGTTTCACTATCGTATTAGCCAACATGAGTTTCCAGTTAAGACAAAGCCAAAATATTCTAATTGTGATATAATTCGCGCAGCAATTAGCTCCGAAGCTATGTTGAATCCCATTGAGATTCCTTATGACATGCCTAAGCACCCTCATTATCTTATACTTGGTACACGTAAAGAGTTAGTAGCTGAAGAAAAGCTGCAAGAAATCAATAAAAGTCTGACCAGTAGCTCTAATCTAGACCTTACAAATGTCATTTGGAATATGCCTCAAGAATCGATTATATTTCCAGTTAATACGTTGCTCCCTGCTGGGTCTAAGGAAAGAGAAGAAGCTAGTAAAAATCTTTGTAGGGCAGTTTCAAATTGCAATCTTGAAATGACGATTAAGTTACCAATTCGATTGTTTACTTTTGAAATTGCCTTACAGAGGGAAGCTATAAAGAAGGAACGAAGTTTTCTCACTAAAGAAGAAGTGATTGAGATTGGTAGGTCTCTTCGACTTGATGAATTAGATATCAATGACGTTTTGCAATCTTTGCATTATGTTACTATTATTCTTTATTATCCTAAGGTTCTACCAAATATAATATTTGTCGAACCAAGACCTATTCTTGACATCCTTTCACATCTAATAGCTATCACATCTGTTGGCCGTGCTGAATTGCATTTAATTGCTAATCCACCTCCTTTACCAGCTGAAAGAAATAGTCTCAAAAAATTTGGCCTTTTTAAAAGAAATGTTTTAAAAAAAATTGGTAAACAATTTTTTGGTAAAAATTTTAAATTGTCTCACTTGATCAAGCTTCTAATACACCGCCGCATCATTGCTAAAGTTGAAAACAGAAAAGAAGGAGACTATTTTTTCCCATGTGCATTACCGTCTT
>NW_003556762.1:0-1349 GCF_000090795.2 Amphimedon queenslandica
TCACAACTGTTACCCACTGATGAAGCTGTTTGAGTAGTTCCTTCTCCAATATATTCACTACTATCAGGAACACACCACCAGAACCTTGTAACAGATTCTCAATCACAGCACTGTGACTGGAGTAGTATTCCGAATGACCAGCAAAATCATGAAGAATGATGTTACCCAGTGTCCTGTGTTGTAGTTTATAAGGAATGATGCCAGCAGTACAGGGCACTACCCCTCCAACATTTCTAAAGGAACCAAGAACAATAGAACTAATAGCTGTGTCCTTGATGACGTGACTAAGAGTACTTTTACCAGCTCCAGGATTACCCACAAGGAGGACGTTAACATAAGAATCAATTGGATGAGATGATTTTATGCTGCCAAACTTTTTAAAGACAGAAAGAGTATCAGTGAGACTATTGAACTGAGCTATTGCAAATGGTGTGTAGTACCCATTATTGTCTTCAGCCAATGGATCACATTTACCAGTTGATAGTAAATATTCAGCAGCTGCAGATTTACAATAATAAGCAGCCCAGTGAAGAGGTGTCCACCCCCTCCTGTCAACAGCCATTGGATCACAGTGACACTCATCAATAAGATATCTCATCACATCAACATGATTATTTAGTGCAGCATAATGAAGACAAGTCCAACCCAGACCATCTTTTTCGTGTGGGTCACAGTGATATTTAGTGATGAGATCTTTTGTAACATCTAACCAGCCATTGTATGAAGACAAATGAAGTAAATCCCACCAAAAGATTATTTTAAGTATATTCTGTTCCTCCACTAATGGTAGTAAGCGAACAGCTTCTTTATGATCTCTTTTCTTAAACGCATCCCTACACTTGTCCTCTAAGGACATCTTGTGATCAGTTAATTAGATTCATTGATACCAGCCCACACACAGAGCAGGAATTCATTAATCATGATAGGGAGCATAATAATGACACTCACTCCTCTCTTATAAATATTACATACATTTGGAATTAAAGACAAAGATAATTATAACAATACAATTAATAATAAGTGTACGTGTATTTTGTATTTTTGTGTTTATTTCTTCTTTTCCTTTCCCTTCCCTTTCTTCCCTCCTCCTCCATCATCCTCTCCCATTGCTTCTTTGATAGCTTTAGCTCTCTTCTTTCCAAGAGGAGTCTTGTTAAACCAAGCCTACATTAACAAAAAAGGTATAAAATAATTATTAGTTCTATTTATACTATAATTACACATGTACATGTATGTACATATACATTTGTAGATTATTTTTAGTAACAAGGTTCTCAGTATTAATTTGCATCAACACTGAAGATTAGGGTTCTGCCTATAATACATGTACTACATGCAGATGCTATTTT
>NW_003556763.1:0-1349 GCF_000090795.2 Amphimedon queenslandica
ACATGTATAAATGTACATGTACACTTTGTTGTCCTTATTATTACTCATTAACTAGTACATGTATATGTCGTCTACCATATCTAGCTATATACTTATTAATACACGTAAATATTCAATATCTATTATTAATAATAATACTTTTATTGCATATACATGTACATCATGTTTAATTCATTGCTGTATTTTTGTTGCTATAGACTCTTGAGTCTTCTAGTCCGACTGATGATGATTTTGATTGCTCCATTGCGCAGTTATCTGATAATCTTGCTAAGAGCAGAGTGAAGGAACATTTACCACGTAATTATTATTAATAAACATTCAATTAATTACTTAATTTGTTTGTTGATTTGTTGATTTACTTGTTTGTTTATTTTGTCATTAGCTAATGATTATCGTGTTGTTCTATCAACTAAGAATTATGACTCCGATTACATCTGTGCCAGCTATGTTGATGTAAGTGAATGTATAATTTAAATACTGTATCAATGTACATGTACACTATAGTGTTCATTTTGGGCATGGTTGCTTACTTTGTTCATGAAATTTACAGTACATGTACAATTTGTCCCACACAAGGAAAAAACTTATATTTTAAGCTAATGTACATGTACAATAACTCTATCCTTCACTCTCTTTCTCTTTATACACACTCATATCTACCATACTTATTCTATTATGCTCCCATCTCTGACACTACTGTACTTATTTTCTATTATACTTTAGGGATATCGTCAGAGGTCAGCGTTCATAGCTACACAGGGTCCAATGAAGAACACTGCTGGTGACTTCTGGCGGATGGTCTGGGAAATGA
The DNA here is from genome assembly GCF_000090795.2 of Amphimedon queenslandica. NCBI lineage: Eukaryota > Metazoa > Porifera > Demospongiae > Haplosclerida > Niphatidae > Amphimedon > Amphimedon queenslandica. The sequence continues at coordinate 812 of NW_003556763.1, forward strand.
AGTCAATGATCATAATAATGTTAACAAACACTGAGGAGAATGGAGAGGTATAGATTGGTTTATCTAATTATATGTCAATTTATGATTTAAATATTTTTATATTGTACCTGTCTTCTACTTTCTTTGTGTGTGTTCCTTTATGTTTATTTCTCCTTTTTTTCATCTTCATTTTCTTTCTCCTTCCCTCTCCCCCTCTCTCTTCCTCCCTCCCCCTCCCCCCTCTCTCTCCCTCCCCTCCCTTCCTCTTTCTCTCTCCCTAGGAGCAGTCAGTCCAGTACTGGCCTGTTAATCCTAATGAAGAAGACATGTATGGATCATTTAATGTTGTGGCTCTACCTGAAGACAGGACTCTACCTGATTATGTTGTTAGGAAATTCAAACTCTCTCATTCCAAAAATGTAAGTTACGTATGCAATGAGTCCAGTAGCATATGAATCATATTTTATTACAATTGACTATGAGAGAATGTAGAAAGTTTGAGCTAATAGTACTATCTTTATTGTATCTATTTATCACTTCTTCCTTTATTTTTATTAAT
>NW_003556764.1:0-1349 GCF_000090795.2 Amphimedon queenslandica
CATATCTAGATAGTGATGATTAAATGTACTAATAAAATTGTGTTCTTTTTCTAAAACAAATTAAATATATAACTATATGTAAACAATATTAATTGCTGCACTAATACTAGTGAAAATGTTTAACAAGTTATGTTTAGTATATCTATTAAGTAATTCTAGTATATACATTTATTGTGGCATACGTTCATAAACATCATCAAGTGATGTTTGACATTCATCATAGACTCCTTCATTCTCTTCACTTTGTTTAGACTTGTGAATTTCATATGGTTCACATACTTGCATTGCAATATCATCATTAGCTCTATTAAAGTAGTGAATAGCTTGAAATAATAGAATAAACTAACTTTGTTTGCTTATTAACAGCATATGAACTCTTCTTTCTATCAAAAACAATTATTGTACCACATAAAACAATGTAAACTATACCTTATAAAGCAGTAGATGTTAATAACAATACTGACAGTTAGTAGACCACACAATATACCCACTAACACACTAATAGCAATGACACTGTCTGATGCATCACTAGTTGATGGGATTACTGAAACTGGAGTAGCATTACAGACTGAAGTGCAGTTACATAAAGGACAACCTGTATATAGATTGAGTGAAGATGTGGAAACATGAAGTGTAATAGTTGCATGATAATAATTTATGCTTACTTATTGAACAATACCCAGTAGATGAGCTAGAAATAGCTGATTCAACTGATGATGAGAACATTTCACTAGTTGATGGCTGTGGTGGTAGTGTTAATGTCTCATTAGTAATAACTGTCCATTCTCCATATCCATTATCAGTATATGCACGTACACCAAACAGATAACAAAACATATCATTAAGACCAGTAATGTTAATAAATGTACTGCCATTGGTTGAATTAGAAAAATGTAGCATTTGAATACTAAAGTCATTATAATTTTCCATCAAACAGTTACCAGACTGTAAGATATGATATCCTATCTCATATGTGATAATGGGATAGTCTGATGGAATATAACTAGGTACACTCCATGAGATAACAGCCCATGTAGTGTCCATGATACTGGATACTGAACTAACTGGACCAGGTACTACATCTTAAAATAAAAGCACATTCTCCACATTATAATAATAATTACATACCTATTCCAATCTCTACTACAATAGGATCACTGAAGGGACCTCTTCCAACAGAATTAACAGCAGCTACACTGATGCTATACTCAGTACCAAATACTAGATCATTCAATATGATACATCTCTCAGTACTGGTGAGGTTGTATGTGATAATACTGTTACTGATAATCACTGTATAGCCTGTGATTAGACCATTACGCTCAGAACAATTGACTTCATTCCAAGTG
>NW_003556765.1:0-1348 GCF_000090795.2 Amphimedon queenslandica
GAAGAAGTAAATACAAAAATATTATTCTAAATTTTTAAAAATATAAACATTATAGGGTTGAATAGATATTGGGATGGTGAGGAGCCTCCTGTATCTGTGTACCTCTTCCCAACTGTGCCCAGTGATGCCAACAAAAATATGGCAGTACTGTGATGGTAATATACCAGCACAAGAAAAATGCTAGTACGAGCCTAAAAATATTCATGCCACCAAATGATTACTTTACATTACAAATAATACTTACTCCTGTATCTAGTGCCTTAATAAACTTGAGTTACGATTACAGGACTCACAACTGACATTGAATCGAAATTGAGCACAAATCACATGATGATCTAAAATTATGAATAGTTTTGATGTTGATAATAATAGTAATAATAATAATAATACTAACAAAGAATACCTGTCTGTAACTGATCATCCTTCAGTCAACCATACCACACTAACACTAATGTATGTTTCCCAATAGCCAATCCTATATGTATGCACAAAATGGCTGCTCTTCGTCCCCGGCATCACCCATACCTCATTTATATATAATCTCTAATTTAAACACATTATAACTACCTGAAGTATTGAGCATAGCAGAAGAACTACTGGTATCATGTGATAGAGCCTCTAAATAATTCTCTTTTTTAACTAAATCAGCGAGTAAATGAGACAGCAGTTCCAGCGCCTTCTTTTAGTGCCTAAAGACCCCTTAATTCGATCAAGCCTAACTAGAACTGGTCCTTGTCGTCTTTGAGGGTAAAATAGAAGTCCATTTGGTACCAAAACCCCTTTTTTCCTGTTTTTTTTTGAAGAAGCAACACCATCTACAGCCGACATTTTTACACGTGAATAAAACGGAAGCCACCATGCCCAGGGCCCCGCCTTTTATACCGCACCTTCTCGTTTAATTTTACCTCGGGTTCACAGGCCCTTTCCAGCTGTCACACCTAGAAAACGAGACAGGCCGCACTGCCTACTAGGAAGTGTGGCCAATGTATTGGCCCTGCTTTAGCCCCACCCCCTGGAGTGTGTGGGCCTTGTACAGCAGGCTGCTGTACGATACAGTGTCCCAAATTTCTCCCCAGGAGGGGCTGTGGCCCTCCCGGGGCTCTGGTCATATCTCTCTGTTCGTATTTGCCCCCATGATGGTCCCACAAGCACCAGCATGAGGGATCAGCTCCACCCTTGGGTGGGGTCACTACTGGAGGGAGGCGATGGCCCGGAGACAGGTATCAAGGGGGCAGAGACTCCGAGGTGCCCAAATCCACCCACAACTTTCTTATTCTCTTCCCTTTCAACTTCTTCCCTTAAAAATATAATTACTAGGACAATAAAGGAAAAGGGGGTGTAATGGAGG
>NW_003556766.1:0-1348 GCF_000090795.2 Amphimedon queenslandica
ATATGCATCAGGAAATGTAATAAAATTGAGGAATTTTCTACTTGTCAATTTTTGTAAAATTTTACAAAAATCCCTGTACTATAGTACAGGGACTTTTGTCCGATTTTGGAGCAAATTTAAAAAATCATAGAAAATCCAAACTTGATCGGAATCAGCTCAATCTCTCTACACTGCATAAGTACATGTATATGCATCAGGAAATGCAATAAAATTGAGGAATTTACTATGTGTCAGTTTTTGTGAAATTTTACAAAAATTCCTGTACTATAGTACAGGGACTTTTTTCCCATTTTGAAGCAACTTTAAAAAATCATAGAAAATCCAAACTTGATCAGAATTAGCTCAATCTTTCTACACTGCATAAGTACATGTATATGCATCAGGAAATGTAATGAAATTGAGAAATTTTCTACTTGTCATTTTTTGTGAAATTTTTGAAAAATCCCTGTACTATAGTACAGGGACTTTTGTCCAATTTTTGAAGCAACTTTAAAAAATGATAAAAAATCCAAACTTGATCGGAATCTGCTCAATCCTTCTACACTGCATAAGTACATGTATATGCATCAGGAAATGTAATAAAATTGAGGAATTTTCTACTTGTCAATTTTTGTAAAATTTTACAAAAATCCCTGTACTATAGTACAGGGACTTTTGTCCAATTTTTGAGCAACTTTAAAAAATCATAGAAAATCCAAACTTGATCAGAATCCGCTCAATCTCTCTACGCTGCATAAGTACATGTATATGCATGAGAAAATGTAATAAAAAGTTGGAGTGATTTTGGAGCCATTTTTTGGGAAAAACCATTAGTACAGGGATTTTTTCAAATTTTTGACGTTTTCTTAAAATGGCCATAAGTTGAAAAATTGAACTTGCAATCAGCTCAAATTTTCTACACAGCATATAGACATCAATATGTATCAGTGATTTCTTATAAAGTTATCATTATTATCATATCCTTATGTTCATCGTAAGGTGTTTCTATTCCTTGTTGAGGGAAGACCACACAAGTGAGGTAACTGTCTCCATTACTGGGATCAGTCTGGAGCTGAAACTCTAACAATGGCTTTGACTATAAAATTAATAAAATAACTAATAAAGGACAGCTGGTAATACTGGAGGGGAATTTTGGGTAATTGTAACATTTTTGTTTATTAATTGGCAGGTTTTAATTTTGCAAATGATTATGAAAGTGCAAAATTGGTCAGTAATTCCCCCTCAAGGTATAAAAAGATTTTTACTAACATTAATAAACTAATAATAATAATAATGACTGTACAATTGTACATATCAAATGGTAACTGGTTCTCTGCTATCCATATTGCTGTAATGTGAGGTAGTGATG
>NW_003556767.1:0-1348 GCF_000090795.2 Amphimedon queenslandica
TTAAAATGGCCGTAACTTGAAAAATTAAAGTCGGAATTAGCTCAAACATGCTACACAGAATAAGAACATCAATATGTATCAGAAAATGTAATAAAAATTTAGGGTGATTTTGGAGCCATTTTTTTGGGAAAAAACCGAGTCATAATTATTTTTCAGAATTTTGGCATTTTCTTAAAATGGCCGTAACTTGAAAAATTGAAGTCAAAATTAGCTCAAACTTTTTATACGGTATAAGGACATCAATATGTATCAACAAAATAATAAAAATCTAAGGTGATTTTGGAGCATTTTTAACTCCAAAATCCCCCATGTAAATCACCATGGTTTCTCTTCTTTGTGGTCATTTGTATCACCTTGTGAAACAGTGTCAGTGGTTCGGTCAGTAGGTGTTTCTTTACTCTTTGTATCATCATCACTCTGAACCTACATACTGCTAGTATTCATACTGCTGGCATCTTTTGATGGCTCATTTTTATTTTATGTTCTACATTTTTATCCTTATTTTTTTTTCATAATACTTCCATTTGATTTATCTAGATCTAGTTTATTCTTTGGGCCCTCCGGTATTTCCTGTGGTGATGCCAGGATTGCTGGAATTTCCCCAACTTCAGGACTCACTTTCCATGACACAGCAATCAAAAGAAGTCTCAACTAGTAAGGTGGTTAGGTCTATAAAGTAAACAGCAAAAATAACAGCATTAATTTATGCATTAATGTATTCAAGAAATAAGAGATAATAATAAATATTTATTTATAATAAAATATATTCATTATAATAGTCTAGATCTACATGTAAATGTACAATGTAAAAAATGTACAATGGCTTGCTCATACAAACATAAACTCACTTCTTTGGTGTATTCTAGTGTTTTGATACCTGTCAGACTCTATCAATACTGTAATCAGGCTTGATTCATTGATTTTGTGCAGTGCTTGGTTGTTTTGCACATCCAGCCCCACCTTTTTATAACTACAGTAACAAGACCACGCCTCTTCTGACCCCACCCTAAAAGCAAAACTGTTCATTGTTAGTCTTGTTCTAAGGCCCTGGCCTTGGGGTAGCTTCTTTTAATGGAACTATGGCCACTAATCAAATCTGTTTAGGTAAGGATGTGAAATCCACCATTTTACTTTTGACCTACACTTATGTAGATATTGGTGACTTGGATTATGTTCTTTGTTTATTGGAGAAATGTTGCCTCCCAGAAGCAAAATGGTATAAGTTTGGACTGAGACTAGGACTGAAGAAGAATACACTTGACGTCATGGAAATAAAGCATCGTGGTGATGTGTCTCGTTGTATGACAGAGTGCCTCTCCCAATGGTTAGGTAGAGCTGATAATGTTGA
>NW_003556768.1:0-1348 GCF_000090795.2 Amphimedon queenslandica
CTCAATTATAGCTACACGGCCTGGTGGAGAGGTATGATGGTTAGGAAGGGACTGGGTCCTTTCAAGAAAGGGAGTAAGAAGAAAGGAAAGAAAGGGAAGAAAGGAAAGACAAAGAAAAAATAAAAACAACAACAACTATAACAACAAAAATGATAATAATAATAATAATAATAATGTGTATAAAAGGCCATTCTTATATTACATGTATTTTCAAATAATAATGTCCAGCTCACAGTCAGTACACCACTTTTATAGTAAAGAGGAGTTATACCTTGTGACATATTATAACATGCAGCAGGGAATGTATATTTTTGTGTATTGAATGTCTGTACATATGGGCAAATACAGATACATGTATCAGAAAAGTCCACCATGTCTCAGTTTCAAATATCAATGCCACCAAATTAGAGGGTTACAACTTAAAATAATAATTAATTAATTCCCCCCCTCCCCTGAAACGAGCCCCTCCCTTGTTATTTCTTTGCAAAGCTTGCATCCGGTTAGCTTGTTCTTTGATCAATGGCAACTAAAACCAGTTCTTGTTCCTCTTCTCTGAGTCTCTTCTCCTCTCCTTTGACTATTGGTAATGTTCATTAACTATCTATGTATCATTGAATATGATTTTAGATCAACTTATTGATATACTTAATCTGTTGAAGAGATGTGGTTTCCCTCAGACAAAATGGCATGAGCTGGGACTGACACTAGGACTACACAAGAACACACTGGATGCCATGGAAGTCACTCTTCGTGGTGATGTATCTCGATGCTTGCTTGAAAGCCTCTCCCAGTGGTTGTCCAGAGCTGATAATGTTGACAGTAAAGGAGGAGCTACCATTGACTCACTGTCAGACACTCTTAAATCTATGAATGAGAATGCTGCAGCTGACAAGTTAGATCAAGAGAGTATAAGTTAATGTTACTGATTGTATTAGTATTGACTCTGTGTGTGTGTGTATTCTATAGAACGTAAAGCTAAGGCTATTGATATATTCAACACTCATCATCCACTCCTCTCTCAGTCTCTCTCTGATCCTGTCAGTGTAGCTATCATGCTTCAAAGAGAGGGTGTCATAACAGGACAAGTATTGGCTAGTGTGGAATCAGCTAGTCCATCTGTTCCTAATCAACGGGAAGTCCTGTTAGGTGCCATTATAGTAGCTATTGAAAGCAAGTATAGTTTACTACAAACATTTGCTAGTGTGTTGTGCAAGTTCACTGGTAATGTAAAACTAGGAACAGTTATACAAAGAGACTATGGTGAGTTAAAATATGGAATTATTGTTTGTTTTATCTCAGCTTTAATTTTAGATACACAGTTTTCTACTGACGACTTTATTAGTCAGTG
>NW_003556769.1:0-1348 GCF_000090795.2 Amphimedon queenslandica
GTCATTCCAGACGAGAAAGAGGAGGAGCCTGAGAAAGCTAATGGCGAGATTAAGCAGAGAGTTCCTCTCCGACGCTTCAAACCCGCAAACAAGTTTCAGTACCAGCACTGGAGATATTTCGATCCATTTTATCTCTACACGGACGATACCCTAGAGCCTTATGTATCAGTCAAAGCGTTCAAGTATTATTCTCTGGAGCTGAAGAGAGCCATTCAAGAGGCAGTTCATGTCGTGAATAAGAGGCATCATCCGGTACGCGTGAAATTTAAGCGCCTTCATAACGGGTATGTACGACACGACCCTCTACAAGGCAACGAGTATATTATCGATGCCACGTTCATGGAGAGAAGACGAGGGAGACGGATGTTTAACGAAAGAGTGAGAATACTAAGACCCCTGGCTTCTAATTTCATATTGCAGTCGTCGAAAAACGATAAAGACGAGAAAGTTCATATCGTGGTACCTATTTCTGACGTTACTCATCGCTGCTTCGAGTTCCTTGGGATGTTTGCCAATGTCTCGTTAGCTACAAAAGAAGCAACTCACCTCGTTTTGGTTGTCTTCGGCGACAAAGACCTCATAGAGATAGAGGAGAAAGTCGACATGTATAAAAAGACCTACGCCGAAGCCGAAATTAGCATTGTGAAAGGCGTGGGCACTTTTTCACGAGCAAAAGCCCTTGATCAAGGCATGAAATCACTCGAAAGTGGAGACTTGACTTTCTTCTGTGATGTCGACATGACAATCGAGCGACCGTTTTTGGATCGCTGCCGCCGAAACACCGTCGAAGGCCGAATGGTATATTACCCGGAAGTTTTCAAACTTTATAATCCGAAATTTGTACCAGTCAACAATAGAAAAATATCCCGTAAGCAGGGCCATTGGGTCAACTATGGATACGGAATGCTCTGTATTTACAAGTCAGACTATGACGCCATAGGAGGTCTGAACACAGAGATGCTTGGATGGGGCGGCGAAGACGTTGATTTCTTTGAAAAAGTTCTAAAAAGCAAATTAGAAGTGTTGCAGAGTCCCGATACAGGGCTTATACATCGATGGCATCCTAATGTGTGTGCTCAGGATACTACAAATAAGTACAATCGAGAGTCTTGTATCAAGTCGAGAGCAGAAGCTTTAGGGGATAAGACTGAGCTTGCTAGGTATATTTATGACATTATGGAGAAGCATCCTGAGTTGACTTAGCATCTTTTAGCATTGGTCTTTTTAATTTTAACTTTATTTCTTTCCTTGCCTGCACTCCCCTCCCTCCCTCTCTCTCTCTCTCTTTCTTTCTCTCTCTCTCTCTCTCTCTCTCTCTCTCTCTCTCTCTCTCTCTCTCTCTCTCTCT